>NC_056741.1:1397676628-1397884128 GCF_019279795.1 Protopterus annectens | reverse complement strand
TTGTTACAGCATGATACATTTTGAAAACTAAAAATGTACTAATTTTCCCAGGAAAACATTCATAAGCAGTGAGTGGTTTATTGTTTCAAGATCTCAGTGTCATTTTTATGACTAAGCAGGCAGACTACCAGGTTTTTAATAAAACCAGAGCACTTTTTTGCAGGCAGACTACCAGGTTTTTAATAAAACCAGAGCACCTTTTTGCAGGTAGACTACCAGGTTTTTAATAGCACCTTTTTGCTCATAGCATCTTTTAGCTCTTTACTGCTGAAGCACTTTTTTTTTTTGATTATGGGGGTGACTTTCACAAGCAGATAATCTGTGTGCAGTGATAATATGCAAATCTGAAGAATGTTTGCCTTGAATCTGTAACATGGAGTATCTCTGAACAGGAATGTATCAAAGGGATTAATTGAACTCTATTCATCAGATCTGCAACCCACCATGTTGCCTTTCCATCACATATTGTGTATATGACAAAACGATAACACAGTCTGATGGTATTGTATGATTTGGCTGTTTCTCTTACTTCATTGTTGTGTGACTGTGGAGTTAGTTTACTAAAGTTAGGGAGGAATATCAGGATTGTATTTAGGAGGTGTTCTGGAGTCTGGATCTCGACATTCTCAGTGGTGACAGATCATTTTTTTTCAGTGTTACATTTTGGTTATATGTGTATCTTTACTGACTTGTAGTTTCATTGTGTGTGTTTGTATAATGATTTGCTGTTTTATTTGCTATTCATATTTATATGAATCCCTTCTTTCACTATAAGTGTGGGTAAGGATTCACTGCACCGTTGTCCTTATTCACCACAGCAGGAGCAAGTACATATTTTTCAACCATAATTTCTTCAAGTATATCAAGTGTCTTCTTAACAAGTTTGTTTTGTTCCTTGTGGAACCTTCTGTTTATTTTCCAGGTTCACATGCTGGTTCAATTTCTATGTATTTTGTTCTGGTTTGATTGACATGTCTCCTCATGCATGACCCATTACCATTAATCACAGCACAGGATAGACGCTGTCAATAACTCTCATTTATGTCAGCAGTGGATTAAGAATAACTATAGCTTTTGACATAAACTTAACCTTCATATGGAAATTTCCTTTGTTTTGGACATTTATCGTTAGTCTGTTTGTGAGTCCACTATACTTTGTTAATTTTTAGTTTAAAATTTTGAAAAAGCAAGGCAAATTTGGAGTTCAGCTTTTGTGGCTATAAGCATTTCTGGATGTAAACCTGCCACTGTCCGAGAAGTAGTTCTGTAAATAACTAAAAATAGTGACAACCTTATTTCAACAGTCGCATTATTCGTCTTCTTCATTCCTTCCTTCAAAACCTTTGCAACCCTCCATACCAAGTCATAAGATGAAATATAAAAGGGTGCACAGACTCCAGGATAGCTAGGGTGGGGCAAAGGGGACAGCTGTCCCAGACAGAAGGTTTTGGGGGGTGTGACTGATCATTAGTGAAGCACCAGTATTCATTTCTGTGCCAGCACTGAATTTCTATACTGTTTTTCTGTAATAATGAAGCACTATGGTGCTTTGTTTATGTGGTATACATTGTAGCAAGCTGCCTGCTTGTAACAGTTTTAAAGGTAGGAAAAGTTCTTTTTTTTATCCTCAATTTAGAATTGAGGAGTTTTAGGAGTGCCAACCAGATTGTGGATCTTTTTTTTTTGTTTGTTTATAGTTGAGGAGTGCCAGATCATGGATTAGCACTGGGCACCAAGATAAGCCAACTATGGCTCGAGGAGATTCTACTTCTTTTGTTTAAGTTTAAAAATGCCATACCAGTCAAAGATGCATTATCACACACCACTACTATTTCTGGAATGGCATATATTCCTAAACGTTGCCTTAGCATGCATACCCATCTATCTTGAATGAGCAGGTATCAAAGCCAGAAATAGATTTCTATGGAATGGGGCAATGTTCAGTGTAAATCTGACAAAGACTCAGACTTTCAAGATGTTTGTTATTAAATTAATACAGGATCATAGACCCACTTTTAAAAAAAACATTTTATCAACACTCGTCATAAAAGACCCTCCTAATGCTTAAGAGCAGGGTGTTCCATAGCATCCCAGGCTACTACGAAATGACTTTGTCCTCATTCCAGTCTTGTAGAATGGGAAAACAAAATGCTCCAAATGATTTGCAGTGCCCAAAGTTTCATTTGAAAGCTGGTGCTAGTAGTAACTAACTGCCATAACCGTGTCATAGTTGTATTTGTAAATTAGGATAAGGTCACCCCTAACCAATCTAGAGTTAATTGTAAACAGGCATAACTTCTCAAGTCTGATCCTGTAACATAAGGACCTAAGTTTCGAAATCTAGCCAGTAAAAATGTTTTGTACCAGTTCAGATTTCCTATTTTGTATGTGGGTAGAGCAACACACTGTTATGTAATTATTTCTAATAGATGCAACAGAAGCTTTAAACAAAGGCATAAGTACTCTTTCCTCCTTATTAGGTATTTCATACAAAATGTCATTGATTATAGAATAACAGTTTCTAATAACCATTGAAGCATTAACTTCAAATGTAAAAGATTTATCAATGGTTAACCCAAGGCCCCTATATGTATCAGTTTCAGCCTAGAGGACATTAATAAAAGCACAGGGATAACAGGAGTTGTTTGTCCCAAAATGAAGATTTATTTTTAGTTTAATGCATTAAATATCATATTTTTGACAATGTCCATACATAAAGGGTGTCTAAATATTCCTTCAACTTAACTTGATCTCCTATATTTGTTACACTGGTCCCTCTCTTTTTATAATCTGCAAATTTGTGGGCCCAGATTTCAGTACAGATCAGAAAGTCATTCATAAAGATGGAAAACAATGCAGGTCCAAGAAATTAACCTTCCGGAACACCCACTAAAACAGGTATAGCATTGGAAATTGTTTCACCTTTTTTAGCCTTAACTAATATCTTGTGAAGCCAGTTTCCTAGCCACCTTGTAACATATTTGTTAACATTCATTTCATCCAATCCCATAATGACCTCTACATGGGGCACATGAATCAAATGCCTTTGCCATCTACAAATTAATAACTTATATGGGTAAACCTATGTCCATTGCCTCCCATAAGAATAGAAATTTATCAGATTTGTTAAATAGAACTGACCTTTAATAACACTCTGCTGATAGATGTCCAGACCTAACTTCAGCTCATATGACATCAGGTCACACAGAACTGTTTCAAAACATTTATCCAAATACAAGTTAATCTAGCTGGTCAGTATTTACCTGCATTTGTTGAATTTCCAACCAAAATTAACACAGTCAGGGAGGACCTCACTGGTCAATTAGTCATGGTAAATGTCAATGAAAATATACATATGAGTAAGTTAAATATTAAGGTGACAAATATGCAATTGTGTTGAAAGTTCATAAGCATGTACTGAAATGCTGGACTGCAGTGATGAGCCATTTTTATGGAACATTATTGCAGGAAGCCACGGTGGTACAGCGGTAGCATTGTTGCCTCACAGCAAAAGGTTCTCCTGTTCAATTCTTGGCTGGAGTGCCTTCTGTGTGGAGTCTGCATGTCCTCCCCACAATTGAGTGGCCTCTGAGAGACATGCGTGAATGGGCGTGCCTTCGCTGAAGGTTGGGTGTCGGGCTGGCAACTCTGCACCATAAAAATCTACTGCCAATCATTAGCAGATCGAAGTTCCACTGTAGCGACTCCTAAGTGAGAAAAAGCCGAAAAGACAAACAACAACAACTTTGCAGATTAGCCTTATGTTGTAGACATGTATTGTGAGAGTCTGGAGTCATAGCTCCTATGCATGCAGAGTTTTTCTACACTACTGAAAATACAGCACTGAGCTTGCCCAGGAATATACAAAATATATGCCATGGCCAGATCTTAAGTTTAGTGGCTTGGCATGGAACAGGAAATAGGAAAGGAAGTAACCACTACCTGATATACTCTAAAAATAGCTTGAAAAAATACAGCCTCAACTATAGGCAAATTATTTTGGTCAATTCCTTTGAAAGATTATTTTAGTTTTGATAACTGCTAATATAAAGCAGATGGGTGTATATGTCACATATGATTCTACTTTTGAAACATCCACTATAAGCTAAGACAGAGTTTTAGTATTCATGTTATTCCCAAAATGCTAATTTTTGATAACAGATTGATCAGTCTTAATTAGTGTGTAAAATTAAATGTTTTGAGTGGAAGTGGAATCTGTCATGTAACTTTCACTCCATGTCATGCTTCTTGTAATGGCCTGGCAGAAAGGGCTTTATCAACTTTAAAGGAAGCGATGAGGAAAGCAAAAGGTGAGATTCTGTAAACAAAAATGCATTTATTCTTGTATAACTACAGAATTAGATGTCAAATGATGACTCTTTTGTGTCCCACAGAAACAATTGTCTCATAAAGGAAAACGTCCACATGTTACATGCTTCTACCTTGAAAGAAAAAAAGTCCTCTCCAACAAAGAAAAATGGACTAAGAAGCAAATTTTTGAAAGAAGAATGAGAAGTTGAGAAATTTTGCACTCGGGAATAAAATTAATGTGCAGAACCTCAGTGATGTCTCTAAATGGACCATAAGAATAGTAAGGAATCATTAGGACCTGTGCCTTGTATTGTGGTTATGGGCAATATTTTATCTTTAAGGAAGCATGAACACTGAATGCAAAACAGATTCTCAGAGACTAGATCATCCTCTGAACATGAATAAGTGACATAGGTTTTAATGAGGAGTATGTATGTATGTATGGAGGTCAGTACGTTTGTTATCAAAGATACTTGGTCAATGCTGTTCAAATGCTTGGTCAAATAATTTTCTTGGGTGGTGAAAGCCAGGGTACCTTTTTGGCCAGGCTTATATAGGCCCTAGGGCCAATAGCCTAGTACCTACCTATGAACCTATGAATCTATGCAGTTCAGTAACTCATCCCTGAACCTCATATGAGGGAAAACAGATATTATTTCTAATTTTAGATTTACTTGTTAACACCATGCCTAGACATTCTAATAATGAAAGGCATATAGAAATAAATACAAGGAATAATATTAGTGAGTAGAAAAAAAAAACAGTTCATTGCAAAGAGAAAAAACACACTTTGCTGTCACCAAAGGCCTGTTGGACCTACCCATACTTTTGGTCTTCTGTTTTCGTATTACATAGTAATTCTGTACAGATTGAAATATATGAAGTTCTAAGCATTCAGAACCTGTGATATTGTAAGGCAAACATTTCTAAAATAAAGTTATAGCTGTACAGCGGATACCTAATAGAAGAAAGATGAGTGAATAGCTATACGTGGAATATTTATCATAGCAACGAAGGCTATATTTTCTTGTGCAGGCATTCCTAAGTCACAATATGTTCTTGAAGTACTGAAAAATGTCACTAGATGGTGTCTGCACTTTAGAAATGTACATTGAGACATGTAGCGTATGATACAATTGTTTAGTGGAGTTTTTTTTTTAATCGAGTTTCATCTGTTTTTTGGTGTTGCTCATTCTGTGCAGTCCCCATTACACTCAATGCAGTGTCTAAATGTTTGTTTAATATACAACATACATATTTAAAATGCTTTGCTTTGGATTTCATAATGTTCATTACAGCTTATGTCAAACTGGCAGGACAATAGTTTCTAGCCCTGCCTCTCCCCATACAAAATCACTGATTTATCCTTTGGTGTGACAAACAGCTGAAATAGATACTACTTCCATACCTACATTTGCTCTGAGAAAAAGGCAAAGTGTTTTGGGTAGATTTGTCCATAGTAGTTTCATGCATGACTGGGCAAACACAAATTGTATACTGAGTTGTTATACGTGCGGTGTCTGTAGACCATGCAAATATATCCAAGAGGGACATTTTATATTATAAACTATAACAGATATGAAATACAGCAGTATGTATCTTGCAAGACTGAAAGTGCAATCTATGTTATTTTGTAGTATAAAAGCATATGCCAAGGAAGCTGAATGGGCTGTGAGAACCAGGATTTTTGATCATATTGTGGCTATTAGAAATCAAGATCTGTACAGCCATATAGCAAGACATTTTATGGAAATGAGACATACTTTGGATGACTAAGTTTTCTGTTTTGTTACACAGACCATTATATCTGAGAGAAAATGTTAAAGCATTGGTTCTTTAACAGAGTTACTTTATTTTGAAGTATCAAAAATTTCAGCCAAAAAGTTTGAATACAGATAAATTGGAAAGTGCTTATATAATAAAATATGCCACTTTAAGAAATCATTATTCGGACTAGGAACTAAATGCTATCTAAAAGAAGGAATTTTCATTCATTCATTCATTCATTCATTCATTCATTCATTCATTCATTGTTTGTCCCATTAGAAAGCTGTTGAAACTGAATTTCCAAGGACCTGTAATATATTAACTAAAGGTGAAGTTTTATCTTTTCCATCTGACACCTTGTGGTTCGTATGAGCCTATTTCATTTTCTGAAACTTGAGAGATTTTGACAACGGAATGAAAAAATTTCAGCCTGATGTAAAACTGACGTTTGCTGGAATCATGTTTAATTCTTCTTGTTTCTCAAAATACTGAATCACTCAGCTCGTGTTTCATTTGTGATTAACTTGTCAATATCTTGGCAATTTACAGATGGCAAATACATTTCTTTTTTAATTTTTCCAGTTCCTTTTTTTTTTACAGTACTTCTCTTTCCTGGCATTATTGCATATTTTCCCTTTCTGAAATATTTATGCTTTTGTTTCAGAAGACACAACATGAGTTATTTAATTCCCTTATTTTCTTTTTCTACTTTCTGATTTTTTTTTTGCGGTAGTAAGTGAAGAAATGTATTTCTGGTAGATAAATACTTTTCAAGGAGTTTTATTCCCAGTGTCATCTTCATTGGCCAGTAACTCTCCATGGATGACATGAGCACAAAATAGAATTAGAAAGTCCTCCAAAACAAACACACAAAATATTTCAAGCTTACCTCCTTCAGAAAAGCAAAGCATTGTTGTTGGGGGTTGGGTGACTGCCTTGGTTCTAAAGTCAGCATCTACTAGTATTATTTTATGAGCCTTTTGAAAGAATAAAGACAATTCTTCCTCAAAGACTTAAAAGTAAGGAGAAAACAACATTAACATTATGGAGGAAAATAAAGACTATAGGCTTTGGATTATAAACTACAATAGGTATGGGATAAACTAGCAAGTATTGTGTAAGATGGAACAGGCAACCTATGTTATAGTTTGCAGTTGTAGAAAGGCTTATCTTGGCATAATTAATAACACCATGCGTGGAAATAAGTAAGTGCCCAGTTAAGAACTACGCAAGGTAATGGTGTGGATTTCTTTAATGAGACATGGCTACTGTGCCAGAGCAGAAGCCTAGGTTAATACCAGAACTGCAAACTTTAAAATATAGTGCATGATTCTAATTATGAAGGAATACATTTCAGCAGCTGGAGTGTCCTCATATAAATAATGACGAATATGTACAATGGAAACTTCTTAGCCTGCATCTGTTCGACATACCCTTATATGAACACTGATATCGGTTCAGCAATCAGTTTTATTCAGACTTGCCATTCTCTCACCAGCATGGTTATCCATTAAAGCCAAATTAGACCAAATCTTTAGACCAGCTATCTGTTTTCCCTGATTACTAAATCAGATGTTATGCAGCTTTCAATTCAGGATATTTTATGAACTGAATATTCATTTAAGGACCAGTATCAATCCAAAGAAGACAACTCATACCAGAAGCACCTGTGATGGCTATTCAGGTGACTATTACTACCATGCAATGAATGAAACAGGAAGGAAATCACATTCGTACTTGAAATGATCAGTCTCATGCACTTCCCACAACTCAGCCTTCACAAATTAACATCAAACTGATAGAAAAGTTAAAAATGACAAAAACGTTAAACATGAAATGGAAGAAAATGCCTGTTTGGCTATCAGTCCTGCACTAGTTTCAGGCCATTCTGTTGCTTCCTGGTAAAATTTCTCATGTCAAGACCATCCCCAGCTGTTAATTCACTCACAAGCACAATGTTTGCTTCTCCTACACAGATGTGGAGGTAGTCCCAGCTGCCCACGCTTTACACATTTGCACATCTCAATGCTAGATATGCCTCTTAGCAAAATTTCCTTTGTTACACTTATGAACCCTGGTACATGCAATTGATATTTTAGCTATTAAAAAGCAATGTGAGTGATCATACTCTGACTAGGATATCAGTGCTGTAAATTCTCAAAGGCTTAAGAGCTAACACAGAACCAAAACAGATCATCACAGGAGGTTTGACTACTGATTGAAAAGGCTCCACTGTTACTCATGCATATCTCAAGGTGGAAATATCACTCAGTAAAACTGATCTGCAAAGTTGCTAGAATTAATACAATGCCTGTCTGTAACAACTCAGTGAACTGAGTCTTTTTATATCGTCACAAAAGCTGGAACCAATCAAGCTTTTTATTGCTCCTTTTAGTGATCATATACTGATATCTGCAATTTGGAGATAAAAAGGATAAATATATCCTATCATATTACAAGGTTAGGAAAGATTTCAATCTTTTCCATTACAGTGATGTACTAAATGCCCCTGAAACTTCTTTCTTTCTATTGCCCTCCCTTATGCACCATTAGCTATCTTAATATACATTGCTTAGAGTTCCCAATCAAAATTTGAAGCACCCCGGTCTGAAAAAGTAGCCATGTTTCATTGCAGAAATCCACACCATTGCCTTTTCCAGTTTTTATAGGTTCATAGGTTCATAGGTGTTTACTAGGCTAACAACCACAAAGGCCTTTTTAAGCCTAGCCATGCATCCCAAATCGCTGACAAGCTCTGATACCCTTGATAAGTGTAAATATGTGCCTGGGAGATGAACCATTTACAGGTTACCTGTGTCCATTAGAGACATAGGTGCCAAACCAAGGATGAATTTCCAGTTTCCCATCTAATTGTCCAAGTTGCACTTGAATTGTGTTAGGGAGTGACTCTGTTTACACAGATGGGGAGCTTGTTCCATAGACAGGGTAGTCCCTGGGATACATAACTATCTATCCAGCAGGTCCTATTTATATCACAGGCAAGGTTTAAGTCTTTAGAACAAGCAATTCTGGTACTGTTTGTTTTGTGGAGATGCAGGAGGTCCATCGGGGGGGGGGGTCTGACAATGACCTGTATGCCAGGCATAGATCTCCTTTCAAAAGCCTGTAGTTGACAGAATACAGGCATAGGGCCTTGAAGTGGTCTGCATAGGACATTTTACTTACACCCTGTATTCTTTTAGTGAGAAACCTCTGCGGATGTTTCAGTTGTTGGATATGCCTGGTTAGGTACATACCAAAGGGGGCATTGTACTCAATGATAGGTCTGATGAATGCTGAATACAGTGGAACAATGGCTTTCTTGGACGTAGATGCCATACCTTTGTTTACAAGTTGTGCAACATATAATAATTTCCTTACCACTGTAGACACATGATGGCCAAAGGCTAGATTACTATCTATGTGTGTCCTTAAGTCCCTGACTACTGGGTCAACTCTAGTTGTTTTCAATATGATAGTTACCAGGGATAGATGACTTCCCAAAGGATACTATTATGCATTTCTTGGAATTTAGTTTTAGTCCATGGCTCTGACACCAGTTGTTTGTCTGTGTCAGCCCCTCCTGGAGAACATTTGTGTCAGTGTGAGGTTCAATGACAGCTCCTAATTTGCAATCATCTGCAAATTTAGTCAGCCAGAGACTACTGACATTAGCCTCTTTGTAGAGGTGGACTCCCCAATTCTAACTTCCTGGGTCCTGTCTGTGAGCCATTTGGCTATCCACAGGGTGGCATACGGGTTTGTACCTAACCTCTTGAGTTTGTCAACAATGCCCAAGTAGGTATTGTGTCAAATGCCTTGGCCAGGTAAAGGTGGGAAGTGTGAACGATTTTGCCCTCATCCATTGCTTTGGTGACCTTCTCAAAGAAGTTCACCAGGCTGAGTAGGTATGATCTTTCCTTGAAACCAAACTGGGTTGGGTCCAGTGTCTGGAGGTTTGCTATATCTCTGTTGATCATCTCCATGATAATTTTTTCATGGCTTTACATATAAGATTAGTGAGACTTATGGGTCTGTAGTTTCCAGGGTCTGTAGATGGCCCACCTTTGTGCAGAGGGATGACTGTTGCCTTTCTCAATTCATGAGGCATGAAACCTGTTTGGAGGCTACATTTAAATTGTAATTCCAGAGACCTTGATTGGTCATGTTTCATGCTATTTAAAAGGCATCCTGGGATATTGTCTGGACCCATTGATGCAGTGTTCTTTGTTTTAGAGAGACCATTAAGGACCTGTTAGCTAGTGATAGTATGGGGGAGTTATATTTGATGATATTTCCTGAGGGAAGGTTTAGGGAGACAGAGGGGTAAAGTTGGAGCTGAATTTATCAACTAGGAGGTTTGCTATGTCTTCTGGCTCAGTATAGGTGGCTCCATTTGCAATGAGCTCTGCACACAATTGTGTATTGCCGTTGAGGTTGAGGACATAGTTAAAGAATGCCAAACTTACCTCAAATTTGGCTTTGTTAGAATTTATTTGTCCTCTGAGTAGTTTGTTTAGTTTAATGAGAGTTCTCTTATCCTGCTGGGTGCTACACTTCCTAATTTTAACATGATTTTCTTCCTCCTTTTATACAGCCTATTGATTTTGTGATTCCACCAGGGTGGCTTTTTTTTTTTTTTGAGTTAGTTCTGCACTTCTTCCTGGTGGGTATAGCTGCCTCTATGCATGCTTATACAAGGTTTCTGGGAAGAGTTCTGCATAGGCAGCAGTGTCCTCAGGGTTTATGGGGGCTTGAAATGTTGCCAGGTTCTCACTTGATAGCATGAGGTTAGCCTTAGAATAGTTCCTGAATATTCCAGGTTTAGCTAGGGGTCCATGTTTTATTTTTACTTCAAAGGAGACCATTTTGTGGTCTGACCTTACCAGGGAAGGTATTACAGTGGAGGGTGTGCAGAACTCTCCCATATTAGTGAGGACCAGATCCAGTGTGGTTGTACCCCTGGTTGGTGTATTGACTATCTTGGTCTAGGGAGTTTGTGTTGACAAAATCCAGGAATCTTTGTGAATGTACATTTGATGTCATATAGGTTTCTCAGTTAACAGTAGGGCAATTAAAGTCACCCATGAATATGGCATTGGGTTGGATGGTTAGTGTTTCTAATAAGTTTAAATACATGGTTACAATGTGATTGATTTATTGATTGTGTTTAATTGGAATCAAACGTTCATTGGTTAAATGGGTGCTTAAATGTGTTGTGATGTTTCATGAAGGTTAGTCTGATGAAGTGATCAGAGTGATTGTGAAAGCGCTTACTTTTGTTTTATAATAAAAAGTGTACCATTTCAGCCGTGGTAGTTAGGCTTTACTTTATATTGGTCTACTAATTGTATTTGAGCTGCGAGCCTCATCCTTCATTCAGTGTCCCGGTTTGTTTTTTTTTTGTTTGAGTGTTGTACACCCTGCATTTTATGCATACCTTTAAAGGACACTTGTTGAACTATTTTCAGTTTTGAAGAAATGTCACATTACAAAGTTACATGATGACATTCAGCTGTTATGTGAATCTTGTTATTTAATTAAGTGTACTATTGCCAGTAGGAAAATAGATTGTTTTTGCACCTTCAGTCATGCAATATCAACTCTCCATTGTGGTTTTAGAATGGCATTGAGCATCTCTTTCACCCAGAAAAATCTTGTTGCCTTGCCCCTCCTATGTTGCCCTAATTAGGACAATGCCAATGAAATTTGCTCCTTTGAAAATGTTATTACAGACACATTTGCCTCACCTAACTATTCACATTTACCTTCTTAAATTTCTGTATCAGGAACTAGAACTTCACTTTATTCTCTGCTCAGATTCCTGTAAACAAAAAATTTATCACCTTCTAACTTGTTTGTAGAAGGAAGAGTTTGTGTTGAGATGTATTATTGAGTGTACTTGCAGTGAAGATGAGTTTTTACTAATATTTATGAAGTAATGCACTGGACATACAGTGGGGAGGAGTTTGGGCTAAGAGACCTTGGGACACAGGTGGACAGTAGTCTCTCCTTTGAAAATCACACTGCCACAGTAGTCAAGAAATCCTTCTACGTGGCACACCTCATCACAAAAGGTTTCTCATCCAGGAAAAAAGAGGTCATTGTTTCCTTCTACACGTCACTCATTAGACCCATGATAGAGTACAGCGTCCCTTTTGGTATGTACCTTACAAGACATCTGCAACAACTGGAAAGACCACAGAAATACCTCACAAAGAGGATTACCGGCCGCAAACAGATGCCCTATGCAGACCATCTCAAAAATCTCCAGCTTTACTCCGTCGCATATCGCCTACTCAGAGGCGATCTTTGCCTAACATACAAAGCTATGTCAACCCAGAGCTGTTGGATATGCTCCACTTAAAGAAATCCCAATCCTTCTGAGCTATACCCTCTAGGGACCTAAACCTATCACCACAATAAACAGAACATGCTGGAGGGATAGATTCCTGTCCCAGAGACTTCCCATACTCTGGAACAAACTACCTATCTATATCAAACAAAGCTCCTCATTAGCACTCTTCAAGAAAAATCTTGATGATTGGATGGGAAATAGGAAATTCACCCCGGGGATCACTTCTGTGGCTCTTCTCGACAGTGGCACAGGAAAATAATTTTCTTAGGTGGCAAAAGCCAGGGTACCTTTTTGGCTAGGCTTATATAGGCCCTAGGGCCAACAGCCCAGTACCTACCTATGAACCTATGAACCTATAAGATGTATGAAGTAATGCAATGGACATACAGTGGGGAGGAGTTTGTGCTGAGATGTATGAGGTAATGCAATGGACGCACTTACAGTGGGGAGGAGTTTGTGCTGAGATGTATGAGGTAATGTGTGGGACATACATACTCCTTAATGTATACTGCTCATGAATTTTGAAGTAAAGACTACGATACATTAGTATATTCTCTGCTGTCTAGGTTTTACTGAATAGTATATCTAAACCCTTAGACACCAGTTTGTCTAACATAAAAAATAATAACTAACTAAATAAATAAATACATATATATATACATATATATAAGTACATGCACGCATACATAAATAAAGAAAGCAGAAGCAAGATAAAGTCAAAATGGTTCTACAAAAAATATTTTTTTATAAATAAAATGTATTTATTTATTTTTATAAATAAAATGTATTTTGAAGCTCTTAAAAAGTAAGATAAGCCTCTATTAGCAAGTACAATTGCTGCATCCATGGATTATAGTTCTGCTTTATCTGCTAAAATGGAAATTGTGTGCATGCTTTTTTCAATGAGACAAATTAGAATTGTTTTAACATCATTTCAGACTATGGAAGAGAATAAAATGCTTATTTATTGCAAATATAATGGTGGATCATATGCATCACCTTCTAGCCATTAACAGAACACCCTTTGAAGCCTGAAACTATTTCCCAGGTTATGGAACAAGTCAGTGGTTCATATCAATCAGTATTTCATTTAAGTTGTGTTTATAAAGCCAAAGATAAAATTGAAACAGCAGTGAGTTATGATTTATTTTCCTGTTTAATAACGCATGACATACCTTGACAGATAAAATATAAACATGTCTAACAAACTTGAAAATTTGGTCTTTGAAATGTAGGAACAAGCTGTATATACCTTCCCTCCTCCCCCAAAGGTAATTAGTTGGCAGGTGTTCCCAAAGAAACACTGGAGGAGCAAGACAGGGATTGGCCAGGTGTCCACCAGGTCCCATGGAGGGCAGGATTAAAAGCAGAATGGAAGGGTCATATCTGAGGTAATATAACCTAGGGCACATTTTATTCAGGTCTCTTTCTCACAATACTTGGTCAAGTGAGCAGACTGCAGTCATAAACTTACTTAGTTTGTTCACGACCAGATAAAATTAAGGACTGGCAGGAGTGCACTGATGAGGCATACACAATTACTAAAAGGATGGCCTTACAAAGCTGAGGTTGAGGAAACTGTATTAGTGGTATGAAAAGTCTAGAGGTTTGTGGCATGGTTTTCTGTAAGACAATTGTTTCTGGATTATTTAGCACTTTGGCTTATAATAAATAGTGGACTACAATGCAGCTTAATCCATAAAACAAAGTTAAAATGCATTTTATTTGAAGTAACATAACATACTGCGGTCTTTACATAAATAATGCAACACCTCTAACACAGTATATGATGACTGAAAACTCATTCAGTTGAAAGAAAAGTGAACTGTCAAAACAGGAGAATTCATAAACAATCAAAATAGTTTTTAAATATTTACGCATCATTTGCATATAATTTTTGTAGAGGAGAAACCCCATACACCCCTATTTGGGGGTCTGTGCCCCAGCACCCCTACAGTTATATGTATATCATCTCCAAGATTGCACAACTGGGAATGGAAACCTAATCCCCATTGTACCACAATGTTGTGCTAAAACATAGTTGTACTTCCTAACCACTTGTGCAGATGATCAGAATGGGAACATCTCAACCAATCTGACCTGATATTCTTTAGATTGATTGCATTGTAATCCATGCAGGTCAGATGGTCAGTGCTTGTTTGGTTGACTCAGAACTCAGTGATTAACTTTTGGTGACCTCTAATCTGTTGACCATATTGTAGAGGGCAAACAGGACTTGTCTCCCCTGCAGGACATTGTTTATTGTTTTGGTGATTCGGTGGGTTGTGACCATCTGACCTGCACACACACACACACACACACACACACATATATATATATATATATATATATATATATATATATATATATATATATAGGTATATATAGATATATACATATATAGATAGATATATATGCATATATCTAGCATTAGTTTTTCAGTGATTTCAAAGACTGCTTTTTAATTATTGCTTTATCTTTGATTCAAGGAGAGGGTACTCCTCCCTTTCCAGGTTGTTTGGTGAGAACTGCAGGTTCCTTAGGTCACTTTAGTGGCTACATTCCTTCCTCTCTATGGATATTTGTTGTGCATTTGGATGATTAATGCAATGAGAACTTTAGGCTATTAGTGAGATGACATGTTTGTTTAAAACTTTTGGAGATATTTTAGGACCACCTAGGCATATGACAGTAACATTCTCCACCCTCCTTTCCTACTATATATTTTTGATCCTTTTCTGCTAATTAAAATATGCACCTTCGGATGGACTTTTGCACTTGGTTTCATGTTTTTTTGTTGATGTCCCCTTTTTGTGACCTTTCCATGCTGTCGAATACTATGCAGACACAGGAGTGCAAACTGGAATTGCAGCCATCCTGCAGAAGTTTAACTGACTCTGGTAGCTGTTGGGGATATCTCCAAATCATCACCCTGCTTCCCCAGCTCATAATTTGAAAAGCATTCAGTAATGCTGTTAGAGAAACAGCTTGAAGAATGCAGGAACTGCAGTTGATTTCATGATTGTGCCCCCTAACAACTTGCACTTGAGGCAGCTGCTCACTTTATCACATCCTTGCTATGCTACTGCCATCTTTTGTGTGGTGTGCAATGTTGTTTAGGTTCATAGTTTCATCAGTCAAGGTTAGGCTATTGATCCAGAGGACCACTGTTAGCCTAGCCACAATGCCCCAAAATTGTAGCCACAATGCCCCAAAATTGTAGCCACAATGCCCCAAAATTGTAGCCACAATGCCCCAAAATTGTAGCCACAATGCCTCAAAATTGTAGGTTCCCATTGGTATGACTAGTGATGACTCGTTTCCATGAGGATTTGAGGGACAACACCCGGGGTGTATTTATGATTGCCTACCCATTTGTTCAGCTTATGCTTAAAGAGGACAAGAATAAACAAGTTCTGTAACAGCTAGAGGAGACTCCAAACAAAACAATCAAAACCAAACAAAGAATGTCTGCAATACCTCAAAACTGTAAAAAAAAAAAAAAAAAAA
Source organism: Protopterus annectens (assembly GCF_019279795.1). NCBI lineage: Eukaryota > Metazoa > Chordata > Ceratodontiformes > Protopteridae > Protopterus > Protopterus annectens. The sequence continues at coordinate 1,397,868,182 of NC_056741.1, read as the reverse complement.
AAAAGACATTTTAACTATATTAAAAAACAAAGCTTTCAAGTACAACTCTTTATTAATACTTAATTAAAAATATTGAGCAAGACAGCATAAATAAATACACCAATAAGAATACAGCCAAGATAATTATAGTAATAAGATACAATCAAATAATTAAGTAATTATTGATCTCATTTTCAAAATGGGTTTAATGCTGATAGTGGTATTAAGATCTGGATAGCTGTTGGCATGGAAATAATTTATCCATTTATATTCATTACATTCAGTTCTTAAAGTTCTGAAGCTTTATAAGCTAAGAGGATTACACCGAGAGGCTTGCACATTATTAAAATGCCTACCCATGGAAATACCTATCCTGAATTTCTAAGGAGATGATAAGAATTAAACCTTAAATTAAATCATGAGTACATGACACAAATTGCTTCTTTTTAGAGATAGAGCAGAAACCTACTGTCAAAATGAATGAGCTGAAAAATAACATTCTGGATCCTAATTGTTTTCAAAATGTTTCAAAATGCTACACTGACACTCTTGATGCATTGACAAGAGTCAAAGCTAGTCTTATTGTTACTAAAAAGAGAAAACATTTGAGGAATGTTAATCCTTTTAGAACTGGTCATATTTTTTTCATGGCCTAAGTCTGAATGGAAATTAATAATGCAATCAGCCAATGAGACCTTGCAAATACCAATGCCAAACCCTAGAACAGTGGAAGGCGGATCCTCGTTGTATAATCTTGATGTGTTTGGTCCAATAGTGGCAGAAATAAGAACATTTTTCAGTCAAGACGCTAATATGCCATCCACATCAGTGTCTCCAGTAGCATGTGTAGGACATCATCCCTCTTCATTATCTACGGATACCGCAAGTATTCTATGCTAGTAACAATTTTAATTGCTCTCAATTCTACTTCTCCATCTAGTTTCTTATCCATTCTGTTGCCTGTGATGATTCAGTTACCAGAAGGGGTTCCAGATTGTATTAGTCAGCAATGAGACACAGCAGAGGAAAGTGGAGGGGAAGAAATCACAAAGGCTATCATGGTCAAAGGACCAGGAGTTGAACAGACAGTGCAAACAATATTGGGAGCAACAGCTGGACTTTGTGTATGGTGTCTCAAACCTTTCAAATATGAAGTTAACTGCTCTTTTGTTTGAGGTACTTAAAAGGGGTTTACATTTTATACCATCTACTCCTGGTGACATCAATGAAGCCCACATTGAGTTACAATTATTTGTAAGGGATTTGAATCTTAAAAATTTGTTTTGTGTGATGCCCTCATATTCTTTCAATAAATGTAAAAGAAAAAGTTATTTTACTCCTATTAACCAGTCATTAGTTTTAGCTTTTCAGAATATGTGTGAATGACATTTTTATCAAGTGTTTGATATAGGGCCATTAGTAAATATTATAATTTAACCAAAGATGAAATGTTGGCTCTAAATATTTTAAACAGTAATGATATAATTACTAAACAAACAGATAAAAGAGGTGTAATTGTAATTATGAAAAAAATGATTATAATGCAAATACAATACAATTATTATAAAATGTCACCATATTTATTACTATAGATAAAATGTGTGTCCAGCAAATTATATATAGACTCAAAACCACTTTATTTGATTTACATGTTACTGATTATAGTACATTAGATATTTAAACATTTATGGATGTCTCTAATCCTGTCATACACATCATTTATGGGTTACCTAAAATTCATAAAATAGTTGTAATCCTCCAATGAGTCTGTTAGTATCCGGGTTTGGTTGGATCATGCAACCTATTTCAGGTTATTTGGAAAGTCTTACAACCAATGTTATCCTTTGTTAAAAGATTTATTAAGGAGACATGAGATTTTACTTTTCAGTTACATCAATGGCAGCAGACTATGCAAACATAATTTTTTGTTAGTAGTTCTTGATGCAAATTCATTGTTTACAATTATTCCTAATGACTATGGTTTGTTAGCTGTTTGACAGCATTTATATAAATTTACTGATGAAAAGCTAATGAAATAGAGACCTTATGCTTTTTTCTGGATTTGGTTTTCTATAAAAAATATATTTTTGTTTAATGATAAAATTTATCACTAAGTTAAAAGTGTTGTGATGGGTACTGCCATCATTAACACTATTATTTTTAATAATAATATTGTTTATTTTCATTGTATTCAATTTTATAGACATTTTATTGATGATATTTTATGATTTGGGCTGGTGTTCAGAATTTGAATGAATTTGTTTCATTTATACATTCTATTACATCATTTTTAAGGTTTAAAATAACTTCATCTCATATAGAAATAAATTTTTTGGACATACGTGTCTATCTAGAAGTTGGAAAGATGGCTACAAAGATTTTTAGAAAGGAGGTACAGACATCTAGATATCTGCATTGTAACAGGATGCACCCTAGGCATATTTATAATGGTATAGTGTGCAGTCAGTTTCTTAACGCCAGTAGTCTTGACACCAGGGATGGTGACTGAAACGCAGCTTAATGAGATATACTCTGAATTTGCAAACATAGAATATAGTCCTGACTTATTGACTCTTAATTAAAAATAGAGTTTAAGTGAAAGAACATCTTCAGCTAAACTATATTTTTCAGAACAAAAAGCTTATGATTATATTACTTGTCCTACAAGCTCTCTGATTATGCAGCCCAGGCCAGTATGACCCTGACCCTGAGCAGCATCTTACCCTCACCAAGAATGATGCCACAGTACAAAGACAAAATGATCAGCTTTAATAATTGGCTCAATTACTGGCGTCATTCTAAGGGGATCCAATGTCTGTCTGCTTGGGATGACATGCTTGACAAGCCATGCTTCTTCACAAGGGACAGCTTGCACCTGTCACCCCTGGGCTTCCAGATATTGGCCAAGGCTCTTGCCACCCCCATAGTGCCTTTTTTAGGCAAGGCTCAAAAGACAAACCCACCTCCCTAGAAAACACAAGTGGAAAAAAACTAAGGGTAATGCTGCTCAACGCCAGAAGTCTAAACCTCAAGATGCACGCTCTCAAAGCCCTCCTCAGTATGGAGAGCATTGATGTCTGTGCACTGACTGAAACCTGGTTCAAGGCTCCTGAGAGCACCCCAGCACTACCAGGTTATACCTCATATCATGCTTTTCGGCCTCAAAACTTGGACCGAACCACAAAAGGAGGGGGAGTTTCCATATTTATCAAAGATACCCACACCTCCAGGTTAGTGGCAATGCACGAAGCATCGGAGACCATCCAGGTGCAACTAACCATAGGCAAAACTGCCCTACAGTTTGTAGCATGCTACAGACCACCCTCTCAAACTCAGGAAACCCACTCAGCCTTCCTGAAGACACTGGAGAGTATGAATGTCTCTCCAAATACCATCATATTGGGAGACTTCAACTACCCAAACATAGACTGGGAGCATTACTCAAGCCCCAACACCCTAGCCCAAAGGTTCCTAGAATTCAAAAACTCAAATGTGATGGAACAACTAGTCACCACTCCCACAAGAGGAGATACTATACTAGACCTGATCATCACAAACATGGGGACACAATGCTCCACACTGGAAGTATACCCCTCATTGGTGAGATCAGACCATAAATTAATCTCACTGGAAATCCACATCCCGACCCCACCCCCAGCACAAAAGACAACAGTGAAGAATTTCTCAAAAGCTGACTTCACACTTCTTAAGACTGAAGTGGTATCCTTCAAGGCCTCTGGGCCAGTGAAAACCACAGCCCACATCGCTGAACCCTTTATAAATGCTTTCTATGGACACCTTCAAGAATGCATGGATCATGCAATCCCAAATAAAACCAAGACCCATTCCCCCAAAGGCAGGCGTCTTGTCTGGTGGACCCCAGCCATAAACAAGCTTTACAACAGGAGGAGGAAGCTACTACATGACAGAGCAAAATCCCCAAAAGGGAAGGCATCTCTGATCAGTACTAGCAAAAAACTACGATCACTTATAAAATCATCCAAGGCCAACTTCGAGAGAAAAATCGCAAAAGACACTAAAGACAATCACAAGGCCTTCTTTAGTTATGTTAGAAACCTGGGTGGAAACTCCCAGATATGCTCAGAGTTAGTCCAAAATGACAAAAAATACACTGAACCCACAGACATTGCCAACATACTGGCAGACAGGTTCAGTGCAAATTTCTCTCCCCCCTCCCCCCAAAAGGAGAAATATCTATCCCAGCAGAGTGTAGCCTCCCTGACATCTCAGATGCCCAGGTGAGAGCCGCCCTCTCCAAAGCTAAAACCACAGCATCAATGGGACCAGACGATGTCCTGGGTTGCATGCTATATGAACTCCAAGAGGAACTAAACCCGCACATAAGGCTGCTGTTTAATCTTAGCCTTACTACAGGATATGTACCCAAAGAATGGCGTACAGCAACAGTGGTCCCACTCCACAAAGGAGGTGCTTCTACGGACCTTGGAAATTACCGCCCCATAAGCTTGACGAGCCTGGTCTGCAAAGCTATGGAGAGGATCATTATGGAACTCATAAACAAAGACATTGGGGACCTACAGACACTGGATCCTACCCAATTCGGCTTTGTCAAGGGCAGATCCTGCCTTTTGAACCTGGTCGACTTTTTTGAAACAGTCACTAAGGCCATTGATGAGGGTAAGGCAGTTCACACAGCCTATCTTGATCTTGCAAAAGCCTTCGACACAATACCCCACTTGGGCATCATAGACAAACTCACCAGCTTAAATGTAAACCCATATGTCATAAGATGGGTTGCAAACTGGCTCAAGGGCAGACCCCACAAGGTCAGAATTGCTGGAGCCATGTCAGACTCTAAGCCAGTCACAAGCGGTGTCCCACAGGGCTTGGTCCTGGGACCCCTCTTGTTCGGCATTTATTTTTCTGAGGTGCAAACAAACATAGGAGGATTGTGGCTAACAAAGTTCGCAGATGACTGCAAACTGGGCGCCATAACTGATATTCCAGCGGACACAAGCATCCTTCAGAAAGGCCTCATAGAAATGGATAACTGGTGCCAGAGCCATGGCCTTAAACTGAACGCCAAAAATGTATAGTCATACCCTTTGGGAAAAACAAAGTACCCACAAATTACCACATAGGTGGTAATCCATTAAGTACAGAAGAAGTAATCAGGGACCTAGGGACCCAAGTTGACAGTAACCTTTCATTTGACACTCACGTTGCCAAGGTGGTTAGGAAGACCTTTTATATTACCCACCTTATCATGAAAGGATTCACATCTAGATCAAGAGAGGTCATTGTGCCCCTGTACTCTTCCCTTATCAGGCCCATAATTGAGTACAATGCCCCATTTGAGATGTACCTTACCCGACACCTGCAGCAGTTAGAAAGACCCCAAAAGTACCTCACCAAGTGGATCAAGGGTCTCAAACATATGTCATATGCTGCCCGGCTGAAGAAACTCGAGCTCTATTCAGTCGCATACTGCCTACTCAGAGGAGATCTATGTCTGACATACAAGGCCATGTCCAATCCGGAATTAATGGACATGCTCCACCTCAAAAAATCCAAATCCACCAGTGCCACGAGAGCGAGAGATTTGAACCTCAACACAGAAATAAATAGGACGTGCTGGAGGGACAGATTCATAACCCAGAGGCTCCCTACACTCTGGAACAGAATCCCAGTCCATGTTAGGCAGAGCCCCTCACTGACTCTCTTCAAGAGAAATCTTGATGAGTGGATGGGAGATCGTAGGTTTACCCCGGGGGTCATTTCTGTGTCACTACTAGACAGAGGCACAGTAAACTAAACCCTAAATGGGCATAGTATTCTCATTCCAAGGGGTGGCGAAAGCCACACACACTCGGGCTAGGCTTATAAATGCCCTAGGGCAGATATCCTAGTATGAACCTATGAATCTATGAACCTATGAACTCAAGTGGTTAGATATCTATTCAGTATACTACACATAGATATAAAATTAAAGATATAATAAAACAGAACCGATTTATTGTATGTTGATCAGCTGCAATTTAATAGATTATAGAACAGCCTAGCTTTGTATATATAAAAAAGAAAGGAAAGTGAGTAATTTGAATACTGGACGTCACTCTAACTCTATTACAATTAAAGGTATAGTTCCTTGTTGTGATTGTCAATTTTGTGGTTATATAAATGGAGAAAAAGCTTTAAACATCCTATTAGGTGGAGAATATTTACATTTCCATGTTCTTGCGACATGTAGAACATTTAATGTGGTTTATTTAGCAACTTGTGAAATATGTACCTGTTTTTTATGTTGGTAAAACTAATAGGATGTTTAAAAAGCATATTTCTGAACATCTCTCTGATATACAGAGGAATATTAACAACAGTGCCTTGGCAAAGCATATATCTGAAAATAATGATTCACATAAGTTTAGTTTTAGAGTCATAACTGTTTTAAGAAAGAATCCATGAGGTGGTGATGTCATTTAAAGAACTGAATGTAATGAATATAGATGGAAAAACTATTTCCATATAGACAGCTATCCAGGTCTTAATAACACTGTGAGCATTAAACTCAGTTTGAAAATGAGACAAATAATTATTGAATTATTTGACTGAGTTTAATTATTATAATTATCTTGACTGTATTCTTATTGGTGTATTTACTTTATTTGTACTATTTTGTTCAATATTTTTATTTCAGCATTGATAAAGAGTTGTACTCAAAAGCTTTGATTTTTTTTATATTATTAAAATGTATTGTTTACAGTTTTGGGGTGTTGAAAACATCCTTTAGTTTTGATTGTTTCCTTAGAGGATCAGGGAGCTACTTTGCTTTACTTCCAAAGAAAATGTCTTTCCTAGAAGAGGGATTTTTGGGGATATATATCTATATTGCCAGCAGGTCTTATTTATATTTCAGTAGAAGTGAAGATCTATTGAGTGGGTGTTGAGGGTATTTGTTTTGTGGATGCACAGGAGGTTGCATAGGAGTGGATCCTTTGAGGCCATGTAGGCTAGAAAGAGATCATGTCTCAAGAGTCTGCAGTCTGGGTAGCTCACATAAGTCATATCTTTGATTATCTTAGTGAGAAAGGGCTGCAGTCTCTCAAGTTGAGTCATATGCTTTGACAAGTACACACCAGCGGGACCATTTTGCTCTATTATCGACCTAATGAGAAAGGTAGAGGTGGATAATTAATTCCTTAGATCTGGAAAATACACCCGTGGTGATAAGTCTAGCAAGGTAAAAGGATTTCCTAAAACCATCGGATACATGGCAATCAAAGGATAGCTCATTGTCAGTGAAAGTGCCCATGTCTCAACTTTCAAAGGGGAGTCACCTATGTGGTCGGTGCATGGGTACCCCATTTTGGCTAAGGTCACAATGCTGCATTTCTTGGCTTCATGAGGGACTAACATGCACCAATATGTAGTGCTTCTAGTCCAAGCACTACAATACTGGTGAATGTTAGTCCCTCCTGAAGAATCTGGAAGTCAGATAGGGAGTTGATTACAGCTCGAAGTTTGCAGTCATCTGCAAACTTGGAAAGCCACAGGTTTTTGATGTCAGCCCTGACATCAGAGAAGTAGACACAAAAAATAAGTGGTCCTAGGACTGATCCCTGGTGGCACCTCAAGCAACTATGCTTTTGGAAGACAGCATGTCTGGGTTCTCTCAGATATCCAGTTTGCTATAAAGCAGGTAATATTTAGGTTGATTACCTTATTGGTAATACCAGACTGTGGAATGGAATGGTAATTGTAGTTTGCTATAAAGCAGGTAACATTTAGGTTGATTACCTTTTTGGTAATACCAGACTGCAGGTGATGAGCACAGGTTTGGAATATTAGTGAGAACCAGCTCCAATAGTTTTGAACCTTTAGGATTTGAACCAGTTAGTGTAGGGATTAATGAAGTCCAGGAATCCTTTTGCATATTTATTTTAGGTGGTGTAGTTTTCCAGTTAATGGATGGCTTATTGAAGTCTCACAGGAGAATAGTGCTCAGCTCAGTAAGGAGGAATGCCATCTTGACTAGACATGCGTTATGCATAGCAATGACATGGTGAGGGCATGGTAGTTGGCTATGATGTGGTATGGCATTCTATTTACCACAAAAAGGATATGAAGAAGTTCCATGCCATTGTCATAGCTCAAGAGTCAGGAGGCGAGATGTTTCTTAGGAATACAAACACCCCCCCCCCCTTCTCCAATAACTCCATCAGTTTCCATACTGAGTCTGAAGTAGTAATAGACACTGAAACCCTGCACAATGGCAGTAATCTCACTGTTCTGAAACCATTTTCGATAACTATGCTAATATATTTTAAGAGTTAAGAATACCTCTAAGTAGTACAGCCTCTGGTTTAGGCTTCTAGCATTGAGCAGTGCTACCATTACATACTTTTGATTTTTAACCTAAAAAAGGCACTATAGTGGAAGAAAAAGTCATGGCCAGTATATGGAAACCATGAAGAGAGAGGTGCAGGCCACCTCCAGCAAAGCAGCCAGGGTTGTCAATCATTTCCTCCTACGCAGATACGTATATTGGATCCAGTTAGAATGCCATGTTATTCAAACATACTGAAGAAGGCTGAGATCTAAACCAGTATATGGCTTGTTACTGATGTTATAATAAAGCCTAAGTTTTGGGAATCTTTTGTGTGTTGGCTGGTTTTGGTCAGCAGATTTGTCCCCTTAGAATGAAAACAGTAGCTAGGCAGATAATAGAAGTTAGTTAACCTTTGTTTGTATTGTAGAATCATTCTCAGTGAAGGTAGGATATTGCTCAATAATAGTTTCACACACATATCAGATGCATATTCTGAGAGCATTGTCATGTCCTTTTTCACATGTTGTAAGGATGTATTTCCAAGTCATTCACTCCCATGTTCACAATGACCTTGTCTTAGGTATACTTAGGGTTAAGGAACTTGAGGACCCTAATTACACTGCATATCCTCGCACCTGAGAGTTGGATAACCATCACTCTGTCTTTGCTAAGCCTGGTGATTGGTGCATCATTGTGTCTGACTATGAAGTCACTTATGACAAAGATGTTACAAGATGTACTGTCTTAGCCTTGCTGCCTTAAGGACTTTGGCATGTCAACTGAAAGACCCTTTTTGTACTGTCTGTGCATGTTGTTGTTTACCTGTTAGTTGACAGTGAATGTTATGAACACAAAACCTTTGTCTAGGAGGCCTTTGTGATTTAGGTAGGGACATCTTAAGTGCCCAGGCACAAGAAGGCTTATTTTATTGCATGGGCCATAGTGGGCATGGTTGTTTGAGATAGGTGTAGGGTCAATGGTCAGCTATCATCTTATTTCAAGCGCCATTTGTTTCATTGTTTAACACAAAGAGCTGAGGCTGTAAACTGCAAATTAGTTCCAGTTGCAGTCTGGAGTTTTATTAACTCATTTTCAGTTATTAAAGGAGAAATTCTGAGAAAGTCTCTTAAGTAGACAAAAGTTTAAACTCTAAGGAGCAAATAAGGGTGGTCTAATGGTTAAGGTGCTTGCCTTACAAGGCCAAGGTGCAGAGTTTGAGTCTCACAAGGGATAATTGGCTAGGCTTAAAAAGCCCTGCAAGGGCAGTTAGCTTAGTACTAATCTAGAACCTGAGCTGGTAGTGTGTCTATGTTGCCATCTCGAATGGTGGAGGTGTTGAGTGCTCACATTGGCGAAAGCATACAAAAACAAACTTGTTATTGTGGGAGCCTGCATCCCCACACCCCCGCTAAATATATATTCATATATATGCCAACTCTGAGGTCACACTACAGTGAGGAAAGGGCAAATATTCCAATCCTCACTGTACCGTGACCCCCAAAAAACAAGTTAGTTTTTTTACGTTTTCGCTTATGTGAGCGTTTGACATTTTTGCCATTCGAGATGGTAATATGGACCCGCTGGTAGTTCAGGAAGCTTTTTTTCACAGAATGTGTAACACATTAGCAGGAAACACATTTGTAAGAGGCATTGTGTGACAATAAGTGAGTTGCATTCCTGGGTTTGATTCTTTTATTTTTCATTTGCAAAATTGGTGACTGAGCAAATCACTTAGATTTCAAGGTTTGCACTTGAAAAGAGGAATTTCTGCATAGTCTTACTGAGTTAACAAATAAATAATACATTAAACATGTTTTTCATGCTTGGAATATTTGCATTGCTGGACAGTGCTAGATAGATTTAGATGTTTACTGACTACAGATTAATATATTTCATAGTGTCATCTGGAACCCCTCCCGAAACCATAGTACATTAACATTTATGTTTTGCTTTATTTATTTATTTATTTATATGTCTTTTGATAATGGGGAAAGTCTGACTGAGCCAATGGCTCATTTTCAATGCTGGTCTGGGGATAAAAGCTTCACAACAGATTCAAAAATATTTACACAGTAGGTGAGCAACTATATACAAGGGGAGAACCCCCCACAATAGATTAAATATTTTATGAGTTGGGGGAAAGGCTCGGCAAAAATACACATAAAAACATTTTACCATAGCTAAGTAATTAAATACAAGGGGGAAAATTCCCACAACAGACAAGAACACAGATTGAACTGCATTTACAGAAATATTAAGAATACAGTATGTATTGCAAATAGCAAGAAACACTGCAGAAGTGGAAAACCTATGTCAAGCAAACTAATACATAGTTATTCAAAATATTGACTATATTTCAATATGTATAAAACTGAAAAATAACAAGAGTATTCTGCTGCCAAAATAGACAGAGGAATAGAATGAGATGAGGAGGAGTGATGATCAGGTGGAAAATTAAGGACACAGAGACAGAGTTATTAGAAAGATGGAAATGTTATAGACACGAGTGAGGAAAATAAATAGTAGCAAGTGTTGGCTGAAGAAGGAGAAGAACTTACATTAATGACATGGTATAATTAAAGTGAGAGAATCTTTTGCTGTTGTGCCATTACTGCCTGCTAAGATATGGAGGTGTTAGTGAATTTAGAGCGAGAAAGGCATAGTTATAGTGAAAAGGTGGTCATGCATCTGTTTTGAGGGTTGTGCATGCGCAGTTTCAGGTGTCAGATATTTTTTTAGACTGGTGTTGAAAGTGGAAGATTTGCTAGTATGGTTAAAGAATGAGGGGATAGAGTTGTTCCAGAAGTGGGCTATGTATTTGGAATAGAGAAGGGTTCCTGCTGGCAGGTGTGGTTTGTAGGTAGTGAGGAGCATTTTGTTTCCAGATACAAGTGTCCTACAGGGGAGTAAGTGTGCAATAAGTCTGGTAGAGCTTTGCTTTGTTCTGGTTCGTATATTAATTTGGGGGCTAGAAGTAGTTGTGTGTGAGTGACTTGGGTAATTCATGCCAATCAAGCTGTTTTAATTCTAAACAGTGATGGCTTCTGTTTGATGAGTTAGTGGCAAATGTTGCTATTTTATTATAACACTGGTTTAGCTTATTTTGGATGGAAGTTTAATGGTTAAGCGCATACCTCTCAACATGGAATCATAAAAAATCTGGACAAAGGCCCACGAAAAATAGATACAACTGGCCAACAATCTGTACACTGATTAACACAACATTTGCATACACAATTATGTAACCCCAGCCACAATAATGGAATTGTGGGATACCAACTTTTAAAAGCAAACTGAAGAACAGACAAAATGTTAAACACCAATTAAACATAAGAACAAACACAGGAACACAATTTCAAGATCATTTATTGTAACTTGTCAAGGAAAGTTAAGCAGCCGTTTTTCCTAAAATCAAGCAGTAAGAGGAAAGAATAACATTGATTGCTGTAACCAGCACTGCTCTCATATCCAACATCATATAAGTAAACTGATATTTCTTCTGGGGTTAGTAACACTTCTGCTAACCAGGCAGTCACAGCAGCTGGTAGATTTTACTATAGTAACAGAAGCAATAATTGATAAAAAAATATTGACCACAGAAATGACAATCATGACAAAAGAACACAGAAAAGTCCTCAGGTATGTTAGTAAGCTGCAGTCTGGCACAATATCTGGCACTTTGTTTAGGGAAGGTAAAAATGAAGAAAGTGTAGTTCTGATTCAATATCTTTGCATCTATAACAGACTGTGATAAACCGCATATATACATTATGCGTGCCTTATGAGAATACATAGCACCATGTGCAGTTTGGCTTGACGCTACAGTTACACTGTTATTAAATCCAGGTCTGTGCCATTTATGCTACTTTTCATTTCTAGACAAAGTACTACTGCAACACTAAACAAAGCATTCTGTAAAGAATAGAAACCAAACCAAAATTCCTTCAGTCAGGCCAGCAAATAAATCAATGGCTGCCTGTTATTGTAACATTTTATTGAGTCAGATATTGTGTATTAGCTTCTTGGCAATTAAAAGTCTGTTACAGATTTACAGACATGCAGAAAACACCCTCAGTTTGTCTAAGGCAAATGTCATCAAGCCAGCTAGAATAATATGAAATTTCAGTGCTAGACTCCTAGTCTCTTGCCAGCAATTCAGAAAAGCAGAAGAGCTTGGCTTATTCATTCTAGGCAGAGTGACATGTCAGCATTTATATTCTGTAAAATTAATTCCATACCTGTTTTTAAATAACTGTTGTCATTCACTATAAATGCCGTCAGCAAAGACTGAATACAGCCAGGGCAGTCAAAATGAGACAGACAGGCAATGGCAACTACAAATAAAGCAGCAGCAGCTTTCCAAATGTCTTTACTGCTTGCCAGCATGTTCATTTCACAATGCACTGATGGCGAACTACTAGATACAGACGGATGTCAGATATTAGCAGTTTGTTTCTGGATACCTTAATAAGGTGTTGCAAGGACATTACAAGGCAAAAACTCATTTGATGACTATTTTAAAAGTGAAACAAACTATAAACACACATGCCATACATGCATGCATAAACACACACACACACACACACACACACACACACACACACACACACACACACACACACACACACACACACACACACACACCTGGCAAAAAGACATCTTTGTAATTAACTTTTAAAGTACATCTGTCATATTGTCCATAGGCATCAAGCATCAACCTGTCAGCCTAACACAATGTTGGAAAAACCTTTAACATTCTGATTAGCAAAAAAAAAACAAACAAAAATAAAAACTGCTTTGTAAATGGACACCACGGCACTGTTTATACATTATTACTATATAACATATTGTAGTGCAAGCACTTAACTACACAAATATAAAGCATTTAACTTGTGAAAAGCAGCCAAAAAGTAAGCTCATTGACCAGAAAACTAAAAAGGCATTGACATTTAAATGTCTACCAAAAGATGTTCATATGCAGACCATGCATTACAAAAATATAAAATTAAACTATCAAGACACAATCATCACATATTTTTTGACGTTCTATGCTGTTGACAAAAGAGTAGCAGTTCTTTTGCCTTTCTGACTCAGAGTTCTCTTTGAATCTCCTAATGAAATATAATCTGCTGATAGCTTTTTTATGACCCGAGGGTATTGAAGCAAATATCTGGAGTGTTTCTCCCCAGGCCTCCGCTAGTCGGACTTTCCCGGTCAGCAAACATTAAGTAAGTAAGTAAGTAAAAATATCATTTAGTTGCTAAATGGGGAATATCTCACTAAAACTACTATGTATTTTGAATGGGCAGTTAGTGAGTGAGCTACTGAGCGTAGGTATGCTATTGTCTTTTACCTACAGGAGGAAGTTGAGTGAGCCGCAGTAGTCAGAGATAAATTTTCTCCTCCTTGTCAACCACCTGTGCTGTGACCTGTCCTTCCTTTCTGATTCCTGGGCTGGGTTGTTTAAATTTACAAACACATGTCAAATAAATGGAGAGAGAGAGAGAGAGAGAGAGAGAGAGCGACAGCAAAAATGCATACTGAGAGAGAGAGAGCAGAAATGCATACTGAATATACTAGCAAAATAAAAAGACCAAAGAATATGCTAAGTATGGCCACAAGGAGAAATGTGGTATTTATGGGTAGTGTGTGTGTGTGTGTGTGTGTGTGTGTGTGTGTGTGTGTGTGTGTGTGTGTGTATACACTCGTGCGCAGTATGCCTGGGCAGGAAAGCAAGATGTAGAGATTTTTTCAGCAGTATTTACTGTGGAACGGATGGAGATCAGCATTCTCACTTTATTTAGTTCATTTTTATTTGTTAACCAGGGCATTGTGCTAATTCAGCTGAGCTGTTTCCAAGTCAGACCATGAGTATAAACTCAATAAAAACAAAACTTGTGCAATATATGCAGAGAAAGTTAAAAAATCCTGCTTCCCAACAGTTCCCCAAATCAACATACGAATGTATGTAGAGGAGGTAAACACAAACAGACATAGTCTGAAAGCTCTCAGCCAAATTCCTACAGGCTGGCAGTCAGACTCACAAAGTGGACGTCATCGTGCATGCCCCTGCGCAATGATGTCAGCAGGAACAACTTTGGGTGGAGGATTTGAAAAAAATGAGAAATTATCTAGTATTGTAGGGGCCACTCGGGAATTTGTGGCACCCCCATTATTTTGTCCTCAAAACCGGTAAATACTGAGGAATTCAGTACGGTTTAGAGGTATGGTTAAGCAGTACTGGGGAACCTTATAGTAAACTAGGGAGTAGAAGTGTAGAGGCCAGGAGTTTTCCAGATGAATCAGTTAAGTAGTGTTTTGTTCTGTAGAGTTCTTAATTTTTGGTGAGCTATTTTGACAGGCTGCTGCATATGTAAGTCAAATTTCAGGTTATGATCAATTGACATGCCTAGTAGATTAGTATGGGGGATGACTTCTATAAGGGTGTTATCAGATGCTGTTATTGAGGATTTTTTTTGTGGTGTGTAAGGGCTTTTGGGAGGAATAGCAACAGCTTTTTTTTTTTTTTTTTTGATTGAATAAAACCCGTGAGTTATTGAGCCAGCTTTTAACTGATGAAAATGACTTTTGGGGAGGGTGTTGTAAAGTAATTGTGTTACTAGCAAGCCAGATTAATGTGGAGTTGTCAGCATATTGTATGATGGATGCCTGACATTTGTCAGAGTGTAGATTGTTGGTTAATATGTTGAAAAGCAGTGGCAACTGTACAAAACCTTGGTGCACACCTGTTTTAATGGGTAGGAAGGATGAGAAAAAGTTAACACCATTTAACAGACTGCAGTCTGTTGGAAAGTTAGCTAGAGAACCAGTTGGTGGAAGTGTTTGATAGGCCAAGTTAATAATCAACCCAAGGTGATAGTTTTACCATTTTCAGTTGTTTTAGAAGAAATCTGTGGGAAATGGTATCAAAAGCCTTGGACAGATCCAGAAATGTGGCAAAAAACAGTTGGCCTGTGCCTCTGGCTTGGTTAACAGTGTTGGAGAAGTTTAAGAGCTGTGGTAGTGCTATGCCCTGGTCTGCAACCACGTTGTGTGGGAGTGAGGAGGTTTTGTAGTTTGTAAATGAGTCACTAATTGAGTATAGATGTATTTTTCAAGGATTTTCAAAAGGGGAGAGAATGGCAATGGGTCTAAATTTGGATATATAATTGGAGTTACATCCCTTGTAAAGTGGGACGATGTGAGATTTTTTCCATAAGGCTGGTAGATGCATTTCCTGAATAGATCTATTTATGAGAATGGATATTAGAAAGGAAATTGAGCTGCCGGCTATTTTTATGAAATTGCCAGGAATTCTATCTGGAGCAAGTGTACTTGGTTTAATTTGTTTGAGGTATTTCTAGAGTGTTATAATACATACTGGTTGAAAGGAGGAAGAGTGAGTATAAATGGAAATGGGAGGTGAGACTGAAGGGGATGCAGTCAGGTTATTAGAGGGGGTCGATGTGTTTTGATTTTCATTGTGAAGCAGTTTAGAGATGCTAAAGATAAAGTGATCATTAAAAAGCATTAGCTGTTTCTTCTAAGGGAGCAGTGGAGATTGGAGTTTGGTTGTCCATTTGATCCAGGGTGTAGTATTTTAGATATGGTAATACAGAATTGTCAGTAATGTTTGTAGCACCTATTCTGAAAAATTGAGTAATAGAGTTTCTTTTTAAGTATTTATATTGTTGAATATTGTTTTCTATTTTATTATTGAGCCGTGCCTTCAAGGCTTTATCTCTATTCTTCATTAATTTCCTGGCAGTAGGAGCGAGTCAATGAGCAGGCTTGTTTTGCACTCTTTTAAGCCTTTAGGGGTGGGGCATGCTGTTCCATAATATCTTATTAAAATAGTTAACAGAATCATCTAATGACAAGACTTTTAGGATGTTCCAGTTGTGAGATTGTAATGATGTGTTAAACAGTTGTGGGTCAAAGTTGCTCATGTTGCGAGAGGATTTATATATGTGTTCCTTCAGAGAAGTATGGCATTCTCTTGTGGCATATATGGGAGGTGGTCACTAAGTTTGCTAGCTAAGGTGTTGTAGAGTTTATATTATTATAGTGACATGTTAATAATCAACCCAAGGTGACAGTTTTACCATTTTCAGGTTGATTCTAGTAGGACCACTGATAAGTTGGGAGAAATTGTATAGGTTTATACTAGAAGTCGTTATCTCAGATATCTCAGAGGTGAGACTTGGCCAGTTGATGTTAACATTATCTAGTATAATTGTCTCTGTGTACACATTATCAGATAACCAGGATAGGATGTCCTCCAATGTGTTGATATTGTCTCCATATGAGATATAAAGGGCTGCCACACATATCGTTTTGTGTGTCTTTAGCTTTAGGTTACTTAGAAGTAGTTCAGTATTGAGGAAGAAAGGTATGGGAGATGTGAAAATTGACAGGTTTATGCTACTGTGGTACATTATTGCTACTTTTCATGCCTTTTTGTTTAATCTATCATCTGTAAGGATGTTAAAGCTGTGGGGACAGTATTTCTGTGTTACTAATTTTATTAAAGTATGAGATTCTGTTATTGCTAATAAGTCAGGGGAGTGAGATTTTATCCATTCATGTAGTTCTGGAATTTTGTTTACTATGCTTCTGATGTTCCACAGTGGTGCAGCGGTTAGCGTTGTTGCCTCACAGCAAGAGGTTCTCTGGTTTGTTTCTCGGCTGGAGTGCCTTCTGTGCAGAGTCTGCATGTCTTCCCTGTGGTTGAGTGAATTTAAAGACATGCAGGTAGGTGTGTTGGTGTGCCTTCCTTAAAGGTTGGGTGCTGGGCTGGCAATTCAACACCATAAAAATTCACTGCCAATCATTAGCAGACTGAAGTCAACTCCTCTGTGGTGACCCCTTACTGGGAAAAGTCAAAAGACAGTTTTTTATGCTTCTGATGTTCATATAGAACATTCAGTTTCTTTATTGCAATTTCTTATTTTATTGTGAGAGAAGTTTTCATTTTTGGGCAGGACTGATTTATTATTTGTGGAGTAATGTGGTGCCTCAGGGGGCCCAGGGCTGCTGTGAATGTCACCTACTAGCAGTAAATTCAGTAGCACATATGAATGTGTTATTTTAGTTCTCATGGTGATATTACTTTTGAATCTCTTTTGGAGATATTGATTATTTTAGGTTTAATATGGTTAATGTTGTGATTTTTATAAAATTGGGGACCTATATTGAGCTGGACGGATGAAGGGGTTATGCTGTAATCATGTGTCATTTGGTAGTAGGTGAAGTATTCAGGGAGCTGTGTTTGGTAAGATGTAGATAAGGTTAATAATGCAAGTATGACAGAGGTTAGAATGAGCCATAGTATCATTGTGGGGAGTGGAGAGTTTAGGGCATGTGATGTTTAAAAGGAGACCATCTTTAGGTAAAGAACATAGAACATATATTGTCAGTTGTAGCAATAAGAAGCTGTAAGAAAATGTTATTGGTTAGTTATATTTTTGTGGATGAAGTTATTGTGGATTGGTAGTATAGTTTTATAGATGGGTAAAAGTACTTGTCGATTATAGCAATTTGGTGGTGGTAGAGGTTGTTACTGAGCAGGTAGGTTTTGGCAGGAGGAAGTTGTTGTAGACTGGTAGTATGTTTGAGAGGGTGGGACTAAGGTGAGAAATAAAGTTAGAGGATTAGCTCGAGTGCAGCGTGGGTGAACAGAGTGGATTGCACCTGGCAATTTTGTAGTTTGGCCAAAAAACAATCTGAAAAGATTTCCTGACTGCAGAAAATCGTTTTATTCATTTTAACTTTCATTAGTGGTGACTGCAGTACTTTAAACATTTTAGGTTTTTTTCATTATTTTTAGAGGACATTTCTGTCTATGCAGCAATAAAAAATATATTACAGATGCATAACAAGAGAAGCTAGAGACTCTGTGTGTGTGTGTGTGTGTGTGTGTGTGTGTGTGTGTGTGTGTGTGTGTGTGTCTGTGTGTGTGTGTGTGTGTGTGTGTGTGTGTGTGTGTGTGTGTGTGTGTGTGTGTGTGTGTGTGGGGTGGGGGGGTGGCGATACTCATGCACTATTAATGGGAGGGTAACTAACAGACGGGTTCCTATCATGTAGTCGAACTTTTACAAGTTCAAACCACATATGGTTGATACCACAGGTTTGAATTTGTAAAAGTTTGAGCATTTGAATGAAAACCTCCATAAGTGGAGGTTTCCATTCAGTTCAATGTGGTGTGATCTCGGAGTTGGTATATTTAAGCAGTGGGGGTGTGGGGGGTGCAGGGGGGCTTGCTTACAATAATTTATTTTATTCATCATCATCATCATCATCATCCCCTTTTTCCCATTTACATGGGGTCGGGGTATCGTATTAACTGTCGCCAACTCTCTCAATTCAGTGCCACTCTCCTGTCTTCTTCAACACTCATGCCTGACTGTCGCAGATCTTTCACACAATCCATCCACCTCTTTGCTGGACGCCCTCGCTTCCTCTTACCTTCTTCCTGTCTGTCCCAAATCTCCCTCACCAGATTGTCTTCTGCTTTTCTACAATGTGCCCATACCATCATAATCTGTTTTCTTTGATCTTTTCTGCAATTGGAGCTACTTTGGCTTCTGCTCTTATGTCCTCATTTCTTCGCCTGTCCTGCAGTGTGTATCCTACCACCTTTCTCAGGCACTTCATTTCCATCACCACTAGCTTCTTCAACTGTTCTGCCTTTACTGCCCAGGTTTCTGTACCATACAGTAGTACTGGTCCACCACTGTCTTGTACACCTTACTTTTCAGCTTCTTGGCATTCTTCTGTCATATACTACACCTGATAATCTATGCCAGTCGGCTGCAGCCCCTCTGATTCTAGCTTTGACCTCTTCATTCAGACTGCCCTTCTCCTCAACCACCCCTCTCAGATACTTGAAGCTGTTTACCTGTTCCACTATCTTCCCATCTATCTCTATTCTCAGCTTATTCTGATTTCCCCAATCTGCTGCCATTACCACTGTCTTATCTGTGCTTAGTTTCATCCCATGTGCCTTCAGATTTGCATTCCATTCTCCTATCCTTTGCTGAAGTTCTAGATCAGAGTCTGCCTGTACTGCCATATCATCTGCATACAGCAGCTTTGTTGTTCTGACCCCTCCAGCCTGTTTGCTGATGTAGTCCATTACCAGTATGAACAGCAGTGGGCTCAGAGCTGAACCCTGGTGTACACCCACTCCCACTGGGAACCCCTCAATGAGGCCAAACACTGTTCGTACTTGAGTCACTGGGTCCTTGTACATAGCCTGTACTAATTCTACCAATGTTTCTGGGACTTCAAACCACCGCAGTACTGCCCAGACCAGCTTTCTTGGGACCTTGTCATATGCTTTCTCCAAGTCTAGGAAAGCCCAGTTTAACTCTCTCCTCTTCTCTAGTTTCTTCTCAAGTATCTGTCTCAATGCAAACTTCGGGTCAATTGTGCTGCATCCTGATCTGAATCCGAACTGTTCATCTCCCATCTTACATTCTACTATTCTGCGTATCCGTTTATCAATCACCCTCTCCAGAACTTTCATGCAATGTGGTAGGAGTTTGATGCCTCTGTACTGTCCACAGTTGTGGATGTCCCCTTTGTTCTTGTACACTGGCACGAGTATGCTTATTCTCCAGTCATCTGGAATACGCCTTTCTCTCCACACTGCAATTAGTACCCTCAGGAGCCATTTCTCCCCTAGCTCACCCAGCATCTTTATCATATCTGCTGTGACCTCATCTGAGCCTGCTGCTTTCCCTGACTTCATTTTCCTTAGTGCTGCTCTTACTTCTTCTAAGCTGGGCTCCTCTTCTACTCTCACTGTAGGCTGTTTCTGGGCAGTACCGCTTCTGTGGGGTTTTCTTCATTCAGAAGCTGCTGGAAATACTCCTTCCATCTGCCTTTGATGTCCTGTGGGCTGGTAAGCAGGTTATTGCTGGAATCCCTTATGAAGGGTATCTGACTATCTTCTTTATCTTTCTGTCTTTGCCTTGCAACCTGGTATAGTTTCTTTGTGCCCCTTACTGAGTCACTTTCCAGAAGCTGATAGAGTGCCTCTGATGCCCTATTCTTTGCTATTACAACTTCTTTGTTAGTTTCTTTGTTAGCCAACCAGTAGTCCTTCCTAGCTTGGTCAGTCTTTTCAATCTCCCACTTCTTCCTGCACTCCTTCTTTCTTTTGATTACTTCCTGCACTTCTGCATTCCACCACCAGCTTTCCTTATGTACCTTATTTCCATACCTGGCTCGGCCACATATCTTTTCTGTGGTCCTAACACATGCTGTTTTTAGGCGCTGCCACTCTTCTTCAACTCCACCTATTTCCTCCTCTTCTTGGGGTGCTAGAGCCCTGAGTAATTCCTTGAACTGCTGCACTTTCTCTCCAGTCAACTTCCAGGTCTTCAGCCTGGTCTCTGTTGACCTTAGAGCCTTCTCTGACCACTGCTTTATTTTATTGTCCGTCATTTTTTTTTTTTTGTAGTCGAAGTTCTGTAACTTTGAACATAATGATTCAACCATTAGGTGCTCAGAGTTATGGAACTTCGACTATGTGATATAGACCCCTAACAGACAGATAGAGGATATTTGAAAATAAAAAGGACTATTAAAACAGGACCAGAACTGAGGGTTGGTGCTGACTACATCCCAAGCTACATGTGCCTACCTATAGTGGTCAGTACAGCAAAAGGCCAAACACTAATAAATTTATTTGAGTGGACTTAAGAATATTTGTTGCAGTAATTTAAAAACAATAACATACAGGGTGATTAATGCAGGCTTATAAACTTTCTAATCTTTAATGCAGGTATTCTTTGCTGTTCTTTGTGTTTCACTGTTGCAGTCATAACTGATGGGATTTCTCCTCCTCCTGAAGTAGGTGGATATCCTGACTGACATCTAGACATCTGGGTATAAAGGGAATCAGCCAGCACGATAGCTTCAGTTCTTTCTTGCCTCCAGAGCCCAAAGCCGAGGAATAGACAGTGCATTGGTCAGTCCGCACCAGAGAAACAAAACTTCTAAAGCTAAGAATCCCATTGGGGAGCTTCTCATGTTTCTTGATTAATGTCAGAGAAAGTTAATAACTGTCTCTTCTATGGCAAGCAGATACCACACTGGGACTTACACTCTTTTTACATATGTTGTTTGTGCCCAGACTGTAACTGTCAGTTCTGTGTTCGCTTTAACAGTTGAACAATCAAGTGTAGGGCTGAGATTTTAGTTAAGCACTTTAGCAAGGTGATAGGACCTTTGCATGCAATGTTATCTGCTGATTGGACTGAGGCTGATCTCCCTAGATGTAAGAAGGAAAAAGTGCCCAAAATGTAGGGTATCGAGTGATGCTCATTTGCCATCCAGCAATCCACCTATGCTTGTTATTGTTGAAGAAGGTGAGGCACCTTTGTAGTCCCTGCTGATGAATGAAGTTGTGGCACAGGACTTTATTGAGACTGGTTTGGAGTCTGATGTGCCTCTGGGTCCCTTCACTTCCACAAAAGCTGAAGGACGTTGCTCGTCGGTTGGTTTCAGAGTTGATTTGCTTTTGATAACTGCTCTCAAACTGATGAAAGAGTGTTCAGAGATTCTCATCTTTAGAAAATCCCCTTGGTTTACCATCCTTGGGATTTGGCTGTCCTCCTGCTTTCCAGTTCTAGTGAAAATGTTGTCCTCAGGTCCACGCCTATGGTGTCTCATCAAAAGACTGCATCCAGCTTACCCCAGCCAAGGTCTACTGGCTAGTAAAAGTAATTTCTTTCGGCTTTTCCTGGTTAGGGGTCGCCACAGTGGAACTCCGGTCCACTAATGATTGGCAGTGGATTTTACGGTGCCGAGTTGCCAGCCCGACACCCAACCTTCAAAGAAGGCACACCCATTCACGCATGCAGCAGCCAAGGCCTGGCTACTACTCCCAAACTCAGGCCTATCAACAGGCCCTAGATAGGCTGGTTGAAGATTTGATCACCATAGTCAGATTCAGATGCCTCTTTCTCCGAGGTTCTGCCCCTGAATCATCTCATGGTAAAAGAAAAAGGGATATCTTCCCCCAGGAGTCTTCTGATTCTTTTGACTCTGAGGATGATAATAATGGATTCGCCTTTGAGGAAGGTTTAACTATTGCTTACTATTGAGATTCAAATTTTGATGAGAACCTTGTCTCTGTTTCCCCCGAGGAGATTTCCTTTGGGGAGACCCTACATTGTCTAAGGAAATATGTTGAATGGGAATCACAGCACTATCCACAATCCAAGAAGAGGGTTAAGGAATTTCTAAAACTCCCTGAGCATAAACCTCTTGCCATTCATCCAGTCTTAAAGGTGGTGGATGATGTCTTGCTGGATTCTTTTTTAAAGCCAGATTCCCTCCCCTCGGTTGCTCAGAAACCTGATAGATTTTACAAAATTCTGGATTCCCACAGACACCTTTTCAAGAACCCTTTAACAGATCCTGAAGTGGTGACTCAGGATCCTAACAGAGCTAAAGCTAGTACTTCCAAAAATCCCCTGCCAACTGACAAAGCAATCAGAGCCTTGGACAGGTTTGGAAACAGTCTACACCTCTGCTACCTTGGTTATGAAGGCTTTGAATTCCCACTTTCATACAGCGAAATATTTGGACACCATTTTAGATGCTGGACTTATGCAGTTCTTTCATTTAAGTAGCTAAGCACTATGGCCATGATCCTCTGGAAGCTTCTTGCTGGGCAGCAGCAACATTAGAAGATATGCCTGGCTGAAAGAACAGTTCCTCCCTGAACATGTGAAATCCAGTGTCTTGGATGCTGCTTTAGACAGAGATTACCTTTTTGGCACCAAACCTTAAGCTGTGCTTAAGAAGATGGAGAATAATGCCAAGTCCATGCAAGCAGTCAAGGACTTTCTCCAGGTTCAATCTCCTTGCTTCAGCTGCAATTACCCTACCAAATACTGTTCCTTTCTAGCCTCCCAATCTAAGCCTAGACATAGGAGACCTCAAAGAGAAAGGAGTCAAAGGCAGCACCAGTGACCAAGGCAGTGGCAACCAGATTCCAATAGGCCTGTGAGATCCTGCCAACAGGGAGTAATTAGGGAGCAATTATGACTCATCCATAAAGCCCCCTCTCCCCTAGTCCCACTCTTCCATCTGTACCCCTTCTCAGACTAGGAAGATGGCTGTTCTGCTTCTTAAGGAAAAAACAACCACCTATGGCTGAATAAAATATATATATTTATTCACAATGGTAAGCACTTTAACGGTATAAAACCACTTCATCAGACCATAGAAAACATTCAAAAAACAATTAGTTTAAATAATATCAATGCAAACAAAATAATGAATCACAACACAACTTAAAATCGTATGATTAAAAAATAAAAACCTAACCATCAATCAGTATAGCATATGTATCCATACCCCTCTGCCATTCAAGAAAATACAAAATTAAAGACTTAATCTAGCTGTGGGTGGAGTGTAGACACCATTCAAAGTGTAACATAAAGGCACACCTCTCTTCTACTCATAAAGCATATCTATAAGTTCAGTGAAATAAAGGGTATGATTCAAGTACAGATTTAAGGGATACACAATTATTCAGGCCCAGAGGTTTATCTGCCTTAAATTTTAAGATCCATTTAAGTTCTTTATTTTCAGTTTTATTAATTAAATCCCTACATGTAATACCATCCTCAGTTTTTAATATCACAGGAGGTTCTTATGCTTCAGAGTAGGTGTGAAGCATTATCGATTCTGTGCTATGCCCTTTGGCTTCCCTACTGAACCCAGGGTTTTAACAAAAAACCTAGCCCCAGAGATAGCCCACTGCATGTCAAAGGGTATTCAAATGTAACCCTACTTAGATGACTGCCTCATTCAGGCAACAGATCTAGAAAAAAATCAAAGCAGATTTGCTTTACACCCAAGAGATCCTAGCTTCACTGCTGTTCACCATCAATATGCTAAAGTCTCAGGCCATCTCCACAAACAGGATTGTGTTTCTGTGGGCTTTTCTGGAATCTTCACCTCAGAAAACCTTCCTTTCTCCAGACAAGGTTACCTTTCTAGCTGTGTACTTCCAAAAGTTCCTTCTCAGGGACTACCTCACTGCTAGAGAATTCCTCAGAACCTTGAGTTACATGGCCTCTAGCACCCTCATGATCCCCCTGACCAGACTACATATGAGGAAGCTGCAGTGGTACCTCAGTAATGTGTAGTGCCAACATTCGTGATCCCTCAAATTCAGGGTGAAGCTTCTAACTTGTCTCAGGAAAGAGTTTGCCTGGTGGGTCTAAGCATGATCCAACAGCACAGGCCTTCCCTTCAGGTTCATCCCTCAGGACTAAACTCTGATTACAGATATCTTAGAAATAGCCTGGGGGGCCCACTACATGAATCTGCAAACTCATATCAGATGGGACGCCCAATTCAGGAGCAAACACATCAACCTAAAAGAAGTGATGGCAGTCCAAAAAAGTCTGATTGCCCTCAAAGACTAATGGAAACCAGGAGTACTCCTAGTAAAGACAGACAATATCATGGTTATGTGGTAAATAAACAAGCTCGGGGAGGAACTCACTGTTACCCTCTTTGTTGCCTAACCATGGATCTTTGGGAAACTGCAAACTCCATAAGTCTGCACCTCATGGTACAGCACCTACCAAGAGAAACCAATCAACTGGTGGATCACCTAAGCAGAAACCTGTTAGACCCTCATGAGTGGCAACTGCATAGGGATGTTTTTCTCCACATAGCCAAAGAATAGAGTATGCTAGAGATTGACCTTTATTCCACCCAAAAATAAACTGTCTCTTGAAAAAGTTTTGCTCAAGGACCAAAACATCATCAGCCTGAAAGACAGATGCCTTCTCCTTCCTGCACCTTCCCCCAATATCCTTGCTCCTCAGGGTTCTGCTAAAGATAAGGGAAGAAGATCCAATGGTCATTCTAATAGCACCAGAATGGCCAAGGCAGCACTGGTATCTTAAGTCTAAGCAAGAAGAAACCATGGTTACTGCCGCAATGAGTGGACCTATTACCAAAGAACAAGGCATCATCATACACCCCAACCTGAACAATCACAAATTTATAGATTGGAGGATACCTTGACCCCCTGGAGGGGGGCACCCCTCAACAAACAGGTCTTGGACATTCTATAAGAAGTCAGGAGACTGCTAAATGGAAAAGATTCACTATATAGTGCAAACAAAAGTGGCAGAGTCGGACTCTTCAAGCTCAGATGCCTCTGATCATTTCATACTTATCATGACTTTTTGGCAAAGGACTTTCTTATTCTTCTATTAAAAGTCATGCTTCTGCAATTTCAATTTATCTCCCTGCTTAAGTCTGTCTCTTCTCCCATCCTCTCATGAAACAGTTCCTGAAAGGGGTTATCCACATTAGACCACCTTAGAAACCTCCTGTTCCCCTGAAGGGTCTCAAATTCATTTTGGAGAAGCTCACCCTTCCACCTTTTGAGCCAGCTGTCACTGCAGACTTTAGGTTTCTGATTTGGAAGACAGCCTTCCTGCTAGCCATTACTTCAGCTTGAAGGGTTTCAGAGCTTCAGGCCATTATGTGAGTGGAGCCTTTATCATCGGGTCTGTATTATAAAGTCAACCGCTTACTTACCCGACTGCCTAAACGTCGACCCGTCTTCATCAAACTGCGAAAACATCGATCCTCCAGAAGAGCGAAAGAGGAAACGTCGATTCGTCATGGCTGGCCTACTGTGGTATAGCTCTGTAAGGTAAGTGTGCGATAGTTTACGGACCTTCGGGTTAGGGTGCGGGTTAAGGTAAGTGCATAGAAGGTAATGTATGTTAGATTTAGTGTAGGGTTTTGTTAAGTGTATGTGTGTGGATTATTTAGTTTGTTTGGGTTTAGCTTTTTAAGGTAAGTGTGCCATAGTTACGGACCTTAGGGTTAGGGTGCAGGTTAAGTTAAGTGCATACATGGTGGTATATGTAAGATTTATTGTAGGGTTAGAAGTAGGGTTTTGTTAGTGTATGAATGTGGTTTATTTAGTTTGTTTGTGTAGGTAGTACATAGTAGGCGGTGGGGTGGGACATGTATGAGAGTTCGACTTTTTAAATTTCACGGTTTAGAGCGTTTGGTGTTTATGTGGTTCGATGATGACGGGTCGACTTTTAGGTATTCGATGAAGTAAGTGGTCGACTTTATAATACTGACCCTTTATCATCACCTTCCATCCAGACAGAGTCTGTCTTAGGATCAGCCCTTCCTTTATGCCTAAAGTGGTTACACATATCTCTTTAAACCAGATTATCGACTTGCCTACCTTCTTTCCTAACCCTTAAAACAAGGGAGAAAAAGTTCTCCTTTCTTTGGATTAGCAAAGGCAAGTACATTATTTCTTGGAGAGAGCGAAGAATGTGAAGAAGTTTGAACAGCTTTTTGTGGTCATTGCCTGTAGCTCTGAGGAGAAACCAGTTTCTAAACAAACACTCTCCAACTGGATCTCCCACTATATCTTGTTTTGCTACAGCCATCAGGGAAAGAAACCTCCTGACCCTGTGAGATCACATTTCACTAGGGCTACTGCTACACCTACTGCCTTTCTTAAGGCACCCTTTTCTGGGCTGGCCACTAAGGACATTTTGGAAGCTGCTACATGGTTCTCTGTGCATACCTTCACCAAACATTATCACCTTCCAACCTTCTCCAAATCCAGAATGGAGTTTGCCTCTGCCATCTTTCAGGGCATCCTTTCCTCTTCATAAATATTTCCATCCACCCTCCTTTCAGCTTTGGGAGTCATCTTATCAGTTATGAAACATGAAGAACATAGTACGATGGTGTACATGTACTATAAATGTAGATGTTTGAGTGTATTCACTATTGCAGTCTTCTTTCCCTCCCTCCTTCCCCTCTTTCCCCATGGGATTGGGGTGGTTATTCTCCTGTCTAGTTCCAGGTTGTTCCCCCTTCCTCTGTACCTACTCTGGTGTTTCTGAGTTTAGGGGGCTCATATTTATTGGGTGCAAGAAAGTAATGAGGTTATGTCACTGGCTGACTCCTTTTATACCCAGATGTCTTAACATTGGTCTGGACATTTGCTGGCTTCAGAAGGAGGAGAACATTCTCTGGTAGTAGGGCCAGCCAAGGGCTTCTTTAGCTGGAAATTCCATCAGTTATGACTGTAACAGTGAGTACATTTGAACATCTACATTTATGGTAAGTGTACAGAACTGCTCATTCTTTCAGCTTGTTTACAGAGATTGCCCTTATAGTTAAACAATGCACATCAGGAGGGAGAGGTGTATTTTATAATAGCTAGGAACTGACATATAACTTTATTTTTGGTAAGCACACTGGTCCTGGGACATGACTGATGTCTCAACATTATGTTTCTGAGGCACCTATACATAGGGATCATAGGGAAAAAGTGTGCTTTTAACCTTCCAGGCTGACCCACTACAGTCTAGAATCAGTAACAGGTACAGTGTGATACTGGTATTGCTGTGCAAGGAGGTAAGAGCAGGTAGGGTGGTGGGTCTATTTAGGGACCCACAATTTGAGCCATTGAAGATTTCTCCCATTATGACTGACACCAAGAAGAGCCTATGGGAATATTACTTCATTCACCACATGGCTTACTTAAAGAGTGGATCAATGATATCACTGATAGGGAGGCAGTAACAGTCCAATATGCATCCCTGAATAAAGCAGTTAGGACCATACAGAGGGTACAAGACCCATGCTTAGCCTATCTGGACATAGAAGCAGCATCCTGCTTGTTGCCAGTTTACCACCAGAATCAGCACTTACTTAATATGTATGATTGACCAACAACTATTATTGTAATAAGGCTATGCACATGGGTTGTATGGCAGACTGAGCTGTGTTTTATGAACTATCTTGAACTGGATTTGAGCACTAGCAAACCCCATAAGAAAAGCTACATTTATGACTGTGTGATTATAGAGTAATACAAGGGTACTACCAAGGTGGGCATTTCCTTTTACAGTGGTACCACTGCTACTGCCCCTGATATACCTTCCACTATCTATTTCAACAGATAGACAGCCCATTGACAGTAAAGAAACTTGAAGAGCCAGCTAGGACATTACCCTTTTTGGGGTTGTAAACTGATACATTATGTTACGTATTTAGGCCTTTAAACTACCCTGTGGAAAGCTTATGTCCCTGAAGGAGAAGATTGTTTTGACATTGGACCTTCTTAAATTTGCTGTAGAGCAGAGATGGTAGAACAAATATTTACAAAGCCCCTGGCTAATCTGCTAAAAAGGAAATGTCAGAAGCATCATACTGAGGGAGGACTTGACCATTTGGCATTGTATTAATGTGCTGATATTTTGGCAGCGGGTTTGAGTAGTTACATAGATCTTTATGAAGATATATCAGGGGCAGTAGCGGTGGTACCACTGTAAAAGGAAAGTGGTTTGGTTTCCTCTGGCCACAGCACTGGAAGCAGATGTATATTCTTTGGGGCATTATCTTTCTGGAAATCACACCCATTTGTATAGCAATGTTGGTATGATATTCTGAACTAGCTAATAAGGAAAGTCTGTTCTACTTAGGCAATAAAGTTGTGGTGTTTGATATACACAAGAGTGTGTCTAATTCTGGTAGGGTGCAGGCTCTTTATTTTTATTTATTTTATTTTTATTTTACATTTGATTACTGGGAAAGTCTGACTGGACACAAGTCCATTTGAGATAATTTGAGCATACAGTGTGTGTGTGTGTGTGTGTGTGTGTGTGTGTGTGTGTGTGTGTGTGTGTGTGTGTGTGTGTGTGTGTGTGTGTGTGTGTGTGTGTGTGTGTGTGTGTGTGTGTGGGTGTGTGTGTACTAAGATAGGAATTAGTTCTGAAAAGTACATATGATTGGTTAGAATAAGGATTCTAGGAGGAAAGAGGAGCAAACAGGTGGTCCTTAGCAGAATGCTTGCAACAGTGCAGTGGCATGGATTAACCTGAAATTGGAAAGCAGATGTTGTAGATTTATATGGTTTGGGAGTGAGTTCCAGATTCTGGCTGTAGTGCATGGAAAGAGAGATTTACCGGCATCATTTTTGAATTTGATGACATTCATAAGGTTTTGTTTACTAGATCTTAAGGTTCTGGTGGTAGTGTAGTGCTGAATTAGATACTGTAGTGCTGGGGTTTTGTCAGGCAAGTAGTAAAGTTTATGTGCTGTTGAGAGTTGATTAAGTAGCAGTAATTGGGGCAGCTCAAGCCAATTGAGCAGCTTGAGGGTAAGACAGTGATGGGATCTATGAGAGGCCTCAGATGCGAACTTGTCAATCTTGTTGTAACAAGATTCCAATTTGTTAAGTTTGGTGTGGCGAAGTTTGTCAAGATAGGGGAGGCATAAAGCAGGATGGATAAAAGGTGAGTCCTTGCAATAGTGTCTTTGATATGATTGATCATGAACTGTTTGTTCCTGTAAAGGAGACCACGCTTTTTGTTTACTTTCTTGATTGTTTGGGCTATGCATATGTCAAATTTAAGATTGTTATCAATTACAACACCTAGTAGTTTTGTGTGTGTTGTTGGGGTGATTATGATGTTATCTTTGGAGTTTATGGTGAAATTGTTGTTTAGAGGAGGAGGTCTACCAGGGGCTGAAGAGAATTAGTTTAGTTTTTTTGGGATTAAGAATAAGTTTGATGTTAGTGAACCATGCTTCAGCTAAAGCAAAGTTATTTTGAGTTAAGGTTTGAAGTTCATTTAAAGTGGGGGCAGCACATATAATGGTGGTGTTGTCTGCATATTGCACTACAGAGGCAGAGGATGAGGATACAGCTATCTGATTTGTAAATAGGGTGAATAGTAAAGGACCGAACATGGATCCTTGAGGGATGCCTATGGATACTGGTAATAGGGAGAACAGTTGGTCTTGCCATAGCACTGCTTGCTGATGCCTGATAACTAGCTATTGAAGCATGATGTAGTAGAGGAGTTTACGTTAAGGGAAGATAGAGTTTCACGAAGCATGCTATGGTTTACCATGTCGAAGGCTTTAGATAAGTTTACAAATATGGAGGATACGAACAGTCCCTTGTTTCTATCGTGATTGACTATGTTGGTAAATGACAGTAGTGCTGTTGTTGTGCTATGGGAAGGTCTAAAGCCATGCTGAGATTTGGAGAGTAGGTTGTTTTTCAGTAGGTATAGCATTAGTTGTGAATGAACTACTGTCTCTAATATTTTTGATAAAGGTGATAGAATTGCGATTGGGTGGTAGTTGGTGAGCTCAAGGGAGTTACCACTTTGTGGAGTGGAATAATATGTGATATTTTCCACAAGTTGGGTACTTTACATTCAGATATTGATCTATTTATGAGGATGGACATGGGATAGGCTATTGCTTCTGCTGATATTTGAAGGAAATCAACTGGAAGTTTATCAGCTACCAGTGTGTTTGGTTTAAGTTTTTTTTTTGAGGAGTTTAGCAATAGCTTTTGTAGGCACTGGGTGCAGGGAAAAGCTAGAGGAATTGTTTTGTCTATTGATGTGGGTAGGGGTGGCTGTTGGTGTGGGAGTGGTGGTACTAATTTGAGTGTTGGTTAGAGCTTAGACTGTTTTGGTAAAGAATTTGTTAAATTGTATGGGGGTCTTTTCATGGTTGTTTGGTAATACAGGAGTAGGAGTGGTGTATTTTCCTGGGTGCAGTAGACTATTTATTGTGGCCCAGAATTTTTGAGGGTTGTGAGTGTGTTTTTCTTGTAAGATTTTATAGTAATTGGTTTTATCAAGTTTAATTAGTTTTTTGGCTTTGTTTGGGGAGTTCTAAATAGTTTTGATTCAAGGTAGTGGTTTTGTGTTTATGAAACTGTAACCAGGCTTTGTCACTATCTTTCATTTTAGTTTTAGTGTCTTTTGTTAGCCAAGGGGTGTGGTTAGTTTTGACTCTAGTGGTATGGGAGGGAGCATAATACTTTAGGATTCTGAGGAAAGTTGAGTTAAAGTTTTGCACGGCTTCGTCTAGAAATAGTTGTTTTAGGGGAGACCAATTACAGCATTTTAGTGCATTGATTAGGTCATTAGCTTTGAAGTTCTTTTTGTTACGTACTATTCTGAGGATGGGTTTGTTTATGTGGTGGGATCTGTTCCTAATAAGGTAGGTTGTTTGATGGTCACTCAGACTGTCTGGAAGACAGCCTGATTGTTGTGCGAGAGTAGGATCAGACAGCAGTATCCAATCTAAGATGGACTGTCATTTGGATGTCTTGTCAATTCTAATGGGGGTACATATGATTTGGGTAAACCCATGTAAGTTAATGTGGGTGGAGGGGCTGTGTCTGGAACAATAAGACCAGTCAATATTAAAGTCTCCTAAAAGTATAGTTTCTTCTGGACGGGAGGTAGACATCCAGTATAGCAGACTTTCCATTATAGCAATGTTATTGTCTGGTGGGATGTAGCCACCTGCAATAATTATTTGTTTCTGGAGTTTAGTTTTAATTTAGCAAAAATTAGTTCTATATTTTTGACTTCTTGGGAATTGCACTCAAATTGTTCTATAGTGAGATGATTTTGGAATATTTTCCCTGCCCTGTCATTACATATAATATTGTATCCGGGGGGGGGGGGTAATCTCATTATTGTGTTGTTCTGATTTAAGCCAAGTTTCTGTTAACACAGCTAATTTGATTTGTATGGGGCTAGGAGGGCATGTAGGTCTTGAATTTTTGTTAAGTATACTTCTTACATTTATGTTTAAGAAGAGGAGAGAAGAGGTAGGTCTTTGGAATAGAGGATTTGGCAGATTTAAGTTGGTGTGGGTTGATGAATTGGGTCCTGGATTAGGGTATATATCTCCACTGCAAGTGAGTTTTTGGAGTAGGTATAGGTAGAGTTTAGTTCATTTGTATATTATTTTAGTTTGCTTTTTGGAAGAGTGAGGGTTAGTTTTGTGTGTTGTTTTATTATATGAGTAGGAAACAGATTCGGAGGAGGCATGGTCATGTGGTGATATAGGGAAATTTCTTAGTTTTGTGGTATTGGCTATGGATTCTGTCTGCCATTGTGGTGGGGTGGTGAAATAAAGTTGTGTGTGGTAGGAGGTGAGGATGGAAAGCAGGAGTAGTGAGAAGATAGTTAATGGGTACAATACTGGTTTTAGATGGGTATGATGTGGGTAGTGCATTTTATATAGGAGTAGAATCTTTAGCTATAAAGGAGTAATATTTTTAGCTATAAAGGTGTGGAATTGTTAAAGGGTGTAGTGATTAGTATGTGGTGAAGTGTGCTGGTATGGGGGATGGTAGCTCTTGTTAGATTGGGAGATTGGGAATGAGAATCAAAGGAGGGTGTGGTTTGTAACTGTAAGTTTAAGAATTATGGGGGTGAGTGGGAATAGGGGTAGGGTGTAGAAGCGGAGTGAGCGGAGCGAACAGAGTGGAATAGCACTGCTAGCACTGCTCTTTGAAGGGGGCTATTGGAAATGATGTCCTTTTCTGCAAGACATTTGCTGGGAAAAGGCTGCGGCATATGATATATTCATTTTATTTATTTATTTATTTATTGACATTTGTTGACCAGAAAAGTCCGACTGGGTCAGGAACCAATTTTCAGTGGAGGCCCCAGAAAAAAGCTGAAGACATTATGCATGCACAGAATAACAAGTATATTACAAGAATTTACAATATAATTTACTGTACAATGCAGTACAATATAACATATAGAGAAAAATTATAAATTATGGGAAATTACAATATCAGAGAAAAACAGAGTAATTTACAAGATACATTTATTTATTTATTGCAAATATTGAACAGATTAAAAGTTAAGAAAGTGAAAAATAAATAGGGGTAGTTTTAAAGGGGTAAATGTTTGAATGATAGATTAAGGTCAGTGAGATAAAAAGTAAGAATAGAGTTGTTAAAAATAACTTGTAGATCAAAAGTGTTTCCTGCTGGTTTTGATGGGTAAAAATTGAGGTAAACTAGAGGAAAACTCAAAGAGAATAAGATGGTTTATCTATATGGATAGATGCAGGGGCAGACATGAGTATTTAGTAGATAGTTCTTTAGGGTGAGTTTAAAATTGTTAAAGCAGCCAATGGTGTTTATGCTGGTTGGAAGTGAGTTCCAGAGTTTAGAGACTGCGTATGAGAAAAGGCAGTGCCCAACTCTTTTGTTTGGTGCATAGACAGATATGAGTTGTTTATTTTCAGAGGGAAGGGTTCTGATGGGGCTGTAGGGTATTAGAATGTTCTTAAGAGCAGGGCAGTTATTTGAGGAACGGACAATTTTATGTGCTATGGACAGTTGAAGAAGTTTAAGGTGATGTGGAAATTGCATCCAGTTTAATGTATTTAAGGCGTGGCAGTGATGTGAGCAGTATGAGCTATCTGTGGCAAATTTGGCAATTTTATGGTAGCTGGACTGGAGTTTATTTTGTACAGATGAGTGCAGGTTAGTAAAAATGGGAGCACCGTATAACAGGAAGGGGAGCAAGTAAGTGTTGGTGAGAGCTTTTTTTTTAGTGGTGCTGTCCATGAAATGTTTATGTCTGTATAGGGCTCCTAATTTGTAGTGTTTTTTTAATGGCATTACAAATATGATGTTTGAAAGTAAATTTATTGTCAATGGTAATACCTAATAGTTTAGCATGGGATGTGGTTTCAATTTCTCTGTTGTTTTGGGAGAAAATATGAAAGGTGGATGAGAGGGGTTTTGAATTGAAGCTTTGTTTTTTTGGCATTAAGAAGTAGTTGTGATTCGCTTAGCCAGGCTTTGATTGTGGTGAAGGTATCTTGGGTTATTTGTTGGAGGTGTTGTAGATTATGTGAGGAGGAGATGATGATAGTATCATCTGCATACTGGATAATAGAACTTATAGGAGAAGCAGTGTGAAGGTTGTTGGTAAAGATGTTCAAGAGTAAAAGTCCAAGTATGGACCCTTGTGGTACTCCAGTTTGGTTGGTTTGGTATTCTGATAGGGTATTGTGCCATTTTACACATTGTTGCCTGTTAGTGAGGTAGCTATTAAACCATTGGTGGGGGATGGGTGGGGTGCAGCTAATATTAGAAAGGTGCTGTAGAGGTTTTGTGTAATACTGTATCCAAAGCCTTCGACAGATCTAGTAGTAGTACAGAAGCAATATTACCAGAGTCTATGGATTTCTGAATAGTTTCCATGAAGGAGATAAGTGCATTGCTTGTACTGTGTGAAGGGTGAAAGCCATGTTGAGTGGGGGTGAGTAGGTTGTTGTGTGTGAGATGAAGTAGTTGTTTATGAATGCACTTTTTGAGGAGTTTGGATAGTGGGGAAAGGATGGAGATTAGACAACAGTTAGAGGGTTCATTGGAGTTACCTATCTTGTGAAGTGGGGTTATGATGGATTTTTTCAGAGGCTGGGGACATCGGATTCTGTAATTGAGTGTTGATCAGTATACTAACAGGATGTGCTATGGCCTCAGCATCGAGTTTTAAGTATTCTGGTGGGAGGTCATCAGAGAAGAGAGAGCATGGTTTTCATTTTCTGAGGAGTATGTGGATTTCTGAGGTTGGTATTTGTTGTAGTGAAAAGGGGAAGATGTTGTGGTATTACTTTGATGAAGAGGAGAAAATTTGCCTATGGGGTGGTGGGGGGAGAGGATTTTTCTAAGTGAGGACTGTTTTTATGGGGTAGAGGTAGAGGGGGAAGGAATTTGTTAAGGAGAGGATAGAGGAAGTGGAGTCTGTTGCTATTTACAAAATGTGAATTGAGTATAGGGGATATTTGCAAGGGTGTTTTGCCTGGGCATGGTGATTGGTTTTGTTTGGTGCCAGGTGTAAGGAGATTAGTGATACTTTTCCAGAACTGGATACACTTTCTTTCTCTCTCTATATATATATGTATATATATTTATATATATATATATACATATATATATATATATATATATATATATATATATATATATATATATATATATATATATATATATATATATATATATATATATATATATATATATATATATATATATATATATATATATATATATATATATATATATATATATATATATATATATATATATATATATATATATATATATATATATATATATATATATATATATATATATATATATATATATATAAACATAAAGGAATGGAGAAGGGCAATGAAAAATGCAGGGTTAAGAGTCAAAGATAGCACTGTAACATGAATAGAATAGGAACTCAGGTAATTTGCCTTTACTAACTTGTTTTCGTTTTTCTCTTACACGTTGTAAGAATGTCTGGCTCATCAGCCATTCTTTAGTTTATTTCTTTTTTGGTGATTTTTTGCTTCCACTGCTTGCTTGTTATCAGCCCTCTCCTGGTCAAGTGGTGCAATCATTCCACTTCACTAGGATGATGATGGGCCAGAAGAGTCTATTACCAAGGTAGTCACCATGCACAGTGCATATATTTTTGCGCCTCAACTGTTAAAGCCAATGCACATGTCCAGCAACAGTCCTTGTATTGTCTCTTTATAGACTGGGAAATGTACACTGCCAATAAATCACAGGCACCATGTTTTCTGGACATTATTAAAATGGACACCCTGGACCAGGTAGTTGTGCACTCTGACTAGAGGATCAAACATACTGGACCTAGAACAGACCAACATGGGAGAGTAGTCTCCCCTGTGTCACATACTCATTGGTGAGGTAGGACCACAAAGCTGTTTCTACTGAAATAAAAATCAACCTGGAAAAAAACAACTAAACTATTCTAAAGCAAACTACATCCTATTAAGGGAAAGTTTGTCAAAATTCTTGGCTCCTCCAGACCATGAGAATACATCTACTTATGAAGAGTTATTCACAAAAGCCCTGAACAAATGTAAATGGCTGCACTGAGGCTGCTATACCTAGCAGAAGTAAGTCCAAATACCAAAAATGAACCCGACTGGTGGAATTCTAACCTTAACAGGGTATATAGCAAAAGAAAAAAGCTGTTATGGCCAAAGTCAGAAAAAGCAACTCTCATAGAGAAAAAAGCTCTCTGATTCAACTAAACAAAAAAGTAAGAGGTCTAATAAAGTCCAACAAGGCCAATTATGAGGTCAGGGTAGTCTCCCTGACTAAGAACAATAACAAAGTGTTCTTCAGCTATATCAGGAACCTTAAACATAACACTCATCAGCATGCAGAACTGGTCGTAAATGGCACAAGCTTCACTTATCAGGGTGACATAGCGAATGTACTGGCTTATAAATTTTGCTCTAACTTCACCTTCCCCTCTCCCCACTACCCCCAGTAAAATCCCTTCTAGCATATCCTCCCAACTAACAGCAGGGAGCAGGTCCTTTAAGGCCAAAAACACTGCTTCAGTGGGTCCGAAAAATTCCTGCTTGCCTCCTAAATAGCCTAAAACATGACCTAACAGGACCACTTGAAGCACTCTTCACCTACAACCTCAAAACATGTTATATGCAGGTGAATGGAGGGCTGCAATGCTTATCCATCTTCATAAGGCTGGTCCATTAACTGACCACGGGAACTACATACCCATCAGTCTGACAAGTTTAACATGTAAAGGGAATGAATTATCATGGAAATGATCAACAAGGACATTGGCAACCTATCAACACTGTATCCATCTCAGTTTGGCTTTGTTAAGGTCTTGCCTACTTAACCTGGTAGCCTTCTTTGAGAGTGTCACCAAGGCTATGGATTAGGGGAAAATGCTGCATACCACCTATCTTGACATGGCCAATGGCATTAGATACAATACAACCAAACATGATGCTATGCAGGTAGGTTGATGCACGGCCAGAACCATTCAAATGTATACCACAAGGCCAGCAGTATATGATCCAGAAGTCACAAAATAAGATGAAAATACACTGAAGAAGGCATTGGTTGCCGAAACCGGTCTGTCTCACTAATAAAGGACTGTTTTCAGACAGTTATATGCTATTAATTTAGTATTTTCATCTTATTTTGTGACTTCTGGATCATATACTGCTGGCCTTGTGGTATACATTAGATACAATACCCCACTCAGGTATTATTGACAAACTGTCAGAACTAGGCATAAATCTGTACATAATTTGCTGGATTGCTGGCTGGCTCACTGATAGGACCCAAGAAACCAGGACTGGTGTGACCACCTCCACAAGGAGAACTGTCACCAGTAAAATGCCCCAGGGCTCCATGTTGGATCTGCTCCTGTTTGGCATCTACTCAGAAGTCAAGGCTAATGTCAAAGGCCACTGGCTCATCAAGTTTGCAGATAACTGTAAATTGGGAGCTATCATAGATTCACCCCCACAACAGCAACACCCTACAAGAGAGTGTAACACAAACAAATGGCTGGTGCCAAAGCAGGAAACGATTTATAGTGCCCTTTGGGAAATTATTCACCCAAGCTAATTACTCCATCGATAAAACATCCTTAACAGTTGATACAGTAGTTAGGGATCTGGGAACATGCAGTATGTATACACCAATCTGCCCTTTGACCCTGGGAACATACAGTATGTATACACCAATCTGCCCTTTGACCCTGGGAACATACAGTATGTATACACCAATCTGCCCTTTGACCCTGGGAACATACAGTATGTATACACCAATCTGCCCTTTGACCAACAAGTAGCTAAGATAGTAAGAAAATAATTCTATGTTACCCAACTCATAAGCAAGGGTATGACATCCAGGTCCAAGGAAGTTAAAGTACCATCTACTCAGCCTTATCAGACTCATCATTAATTACAATGCCCCCTTTGGCATGTACCTAACCAGATGCTTGCAACAGCGGCAATGCCCTCAAAGGTTCCTCATCAGGACAATCCAGGGTATGAATAACCTATCCTATGCAGATCTTCTTAAGGCCCTGTTTCTGTACTCAATCATCTACATGTTACTGAAAGGTGATCTGTGCCTGGCATATAAGGCATCTTCAGATCCAGCTCTGATTGAGCTCTTGCATAGCTGCCAAACTAACAGCACCAGCAACACTAGATCCAAGGATCTGAGCTTTGCCTGTGACATAAATAGAATTTGCTGCATATGTGTCTCACAGGATTTCCACACTATGGAATAAGCTCCCCATCCACATGAGGCCAAGTTCACCCCTGACCCTATTCTAAAGAAACCTTAGTCACTGGATGGGAAATCGCATATTCATACCCAGTCTGACCCCCATGTCTCTGATGGACAGAGGTAGAGAGTAATTAAATTAACCACTAACTAACATACCTCCCCACATTACCCTGAACTTCTTCCTTGCTAACATACCCCACCATATATGCGTCCAAGGTACTCAGGGAAAAAACTGGATTGGGTTGTATGGCTAGGCTTATAAAGACCCTGGTAGTCATTAGCCTAGCATAAACCTATAAACCTATCAAGTTCCCAAGCAGCTAATCGACCTCAAGTTGCACAGGTTGCAGTCAGGCCTGTAACTCACTATGTCACTGATACAGACTAGCCGTTCCTTCGCTGAACGGTGAAGAAAACAAACCAGTCTGGAGCAAGTGGAAAGCAACTGAAGTTAAGCATAAAAAGAAAAAATGTGGAATGGTGAGGTTTTGAGGAATAAACTGTTCCCAGCTATAGGCAGTTATCAATTAAATAGCGGTGGTGGTGCTGCGGTAGCGTTGTCGCCTCACAGTAAGACTCTGTCTGGTTCGATTCTCAGCTAGAGTGTCTCTTGCGTGGAGACATGCGTGAATGGGTGTACCTTCATTGAAGGTGTTGTGTCAAGGCTGGTAACTCGGCACGTAAAAACCAACTACCAATCATTAGCGGACTGGAGTTCCACTGTGGTGACCCCTAACCGGGAAAAGCCGAAAGACACAACAACAACTTAGAAGGCCAGGTGTTCTGATTTTGCATTTGTGAGGTAGTGATTTGTTATTTTATACTGAAGAAAGGCTTTTGTACTGAAGAATTGTACATCACTGTAAGACTGACACTGGTTTTCGCAGGTGATGGGACTGGGTGGGAAGATTGTGTGGGATATGAACCTATTCCTAAGTTCGAACTTACTACTGGGAGGACATTTTCCTTAAAGATGTATTATACTGAATATTTCACACAACTGTACTTTCTTTTGTCACTTCTGGTAGTATTCCAGATTGAATCCTTTCATCTCATTTCTCTTTTTACTTTTTTCAAGTTTCTTTGACAAGGCTGGAGTCTACCACATTGTTCTGAATACCTTACTGGTTGTTTTTCACAAATCTAGCTTATCTTCCTTTGTGATTTCTGAACAAGGCATTTATTTATCAGCCTTTTCGCAGTCTTTATCTGTTGTAAACTCACCCATTTGGCTCAGACTTACTATTTTTCTCATTGCCTTTCTTTCTTTTTATTTAATTGTTAACTGTTAGTCTGGAAATTGGGAAAGTGGTTTAAGGTTGTGAGCTGCTAATGACCTACTTCCTGGGTTTCAGGGTTTGATTCCTTCAGTTGTCATTTGCCTACTGTGTGACCTTGAACAAGTCACTTAACCAAATAATGGTTTGGAACAATTGCAAAGTTGAACTAGGCTCCTTAATTGTCTCCTGGATTGCATTTCTAGTAACTAACTTAGAACCTATGAACTAAGTAGGTGAGTCTTTTCAGGCATGACCCTGGATGCACAAATATATAAACAAGCATCCCTAGCAATACAAACTGAACAAAATTGCAAGAGTGTGTTAACATCATAACAAATATCGGAATTAACTAGAACATGACAGCATGGTAAGGAATTGTACGAACATTACTTAGGCATGTACAAAAAGATGGAACAATATTTAATTATTGAGTACTAAAAATGCCCTTAAAAGAACAGCATTTGTGCATATCATATAAAAGGCAGTTCGACTTCATGTGAAAACTAAGGTAGTTTTTTTAATTTCTGACTGTTTAGTGTGACTCGGAAATAATAGGTTAAGCCTTTTCAGAACTGACTAAGGCAGATGAAGGCCTTTCGTAAGTTAAAAAACCCTGATTGCTGTGACATTAATGGGTAGTGAAGTAATAGTTATGGCTACTCAGTGTGCCAGGTGTAGGTATTATTCAATAGGCAGGAGGTCCGTTATCACAGAACTCTAGAAAAGTGTTGCCCTTTCTGTTACAGGCAGTCAGTTAGCCATCCACAAGGTAAGATACTGTTCAAAGTAATCTCACAGATAACGATATAGTTTACTAACAGATCTATGAAGCGGTTTGGTGTCATAAGTGCAATTAAGGCCAGTCAAATAATGATCTATTCAAGTCTGGGTATTAAATGGTTTATGCTAAAGACCTCCTGGCCTCAAATGTTCATACATGTATAATACAGTCAGATGCCCCCTTGTGCATGGATCTGACTATTTTTTCTCAACATGGAGGCATATTTAGTAGCATGGCTGTCATTTACCATCAGTCCATACTGCTTTAGTTTGATCTTTTACTTTGATGACTATCAAACAACAAAAAACATTCTTTAAATGTTTTATATTTAAGACAGTTCTTACCGAAATTTGGCGTTGCTGCCATCCATCCATGCATATAGACTAGGACAATTTCCAGAATTCTCCATTTTGTCTCCTTTTCTTCTGAGACCTATCCAGAAGTCTCCATCGCCAGCACCCAGTCCCTGTATGATTTGTTGAATCAATTTTTGCTCATTTTCTGACTCAATACTGACCAAGTATCCACCTTCACTCCTGCAGGCATGGTGAGCCTCTTCAAAACTGTACCTACGTGATACATCATGAAAATAAACAACCTTGTAACATGGCTTTTGTGTTCCTCCTCGACACACTGCCTGACCTACAGAGAGAAAGGTAAATTATATTAGTTTCACTATACATAGTTTTGTCTGAGTTCCAGGTTCTTAGAAGCTCTTTTCATCTCTCATGTTTAGTGATGTCTCAGTTCTATTTCCTTCCACGCAATATGGATATGGTAGCTGGTCAGGGCAACCATACCAGAAAAGATTATTCCTTTCATCATGTCACTGCAGCTTTCTGTTATAGCTTGCTGTCTCACAGTCTCACTTATCTGTATAGGAGAATTAATAACATGCAACAGGTAGTACGCAGCTCTCTTATTAAATGACAAGCATAAGACTCAACAGTGACAAAAACTTAAGCATGGCCGGAGACAGTCACTTCCTATTATTACAAAAAATGTGAATTATTACCATGATTATATTTTTCTTCCTTGTTGTTTTTTTTTTTTTTTTTTTTTTTTACTGCTGCTGCTATATACAAGCACAATTAAAACAAAATCTGAGTGTAGAGTACTGAAGAAAGCAAACTGGCAGTTTTACAAGCAGCAAATTAAGAAATACAAGTGGCAATAAATTCGTTTTGTGCCTTAAAATGCAAATTCCTTGAAATAACTTGCTTTTTCAGTACTCTGACAAATCAAATTATATTAATTATATTAATCATTTTTCTGGAAAAACAGAGAATCAGAGTTCTAGAATATAGATCTCTGAACTAGAAGGAATACAAACTAGTAACCACTGTCAGGTCTGCTGTTTTATCTGTGTCCATCTCAAAGCTTAGGCTGCCAACATAGCAAAGTATCCTGCAGCTTTTATTATTATCAAGTGCCCATTGTTATCCGTGTTGCGTATATCATATACATAACATAAATGATAAAAGCAAACGTGTGTATGACTGTGTGTGTATGTGTGTATGTATGACTATGTATGCATGTGTATGTGTATTTCTCTCTCTCTCTCTCTCTCTCTGTGTATATATATATATATATATATATATATATATATATATATATATAAATATATATATTTACACACGCACACACACACAAACACACACACTTAAGTATGATGTGCATCAAAAGTATGACAGATAAATGTTGACTTCAAAATTATGAAGCTTAATCATTTTTAAAAGTGTTTTTGCACTCCCTCTAATGCCTTATATGGAAGCCCCCCCACACACACACACAACACACACACACACACACACACACACACACACACACACACACACACGCACACACGCACACACACA
Organism: Protopterus annectens; assembly: GCF_019279795.1. Lineage (NCBI taxonomy): Eukaryota > Metazoa > Chordata > Ceratodontiformes > Protopteridae > Protopterus > Protopterus annectens. Next base: position 1,397,825,992 of record NC_056741.1, on the reverse strand, counting down.
CACACACACACACACACATAAATATAATCAGATTTGGATAATTTGTTTTTATAATTATGAAACTATGACATTTAGAAATATATATATATATATATATATAAATATATATATATATATATATGGGTCTACTTCACTTCGCTGAGACCAAATTGCCAAAACTTCAAATCACAGAAAACTCATTTCACTGAAAGCTTACAATGCTGCATTTCAACATACTACATTTTATTTGTGTAGAGTACTGTAAGGCATTTAAAAGGCATATGCCCTTTTTCCCACTACAGTGTGATCCTGGAGTTACTATATATAGTTAGGGGAGGTGCGGGGGGGCACAGCCCCCCACCTAGTTTGGTTTTATATTGTCCATTTTCTGTTAAGCGGGTAAGTAAGTGTTTTTTAAGTTCTGGAAAGAATTAGAAATTGGTGTTGTAAGTGTGCTTGTGTATGGTGTAAAATGTAGTATGTTGAAATGCAGCTTTGCCTCTCTGGAATGAAATACCATGAAACCAATGTATATCAGAACATTTAATTTGAAATGTTAAACTCAGCAGTGTGCAACTCTAAGGCGAAAGCTTTTAACATGGTACAAACTAACACATTTTTGTGAATTCAGTTACAGTGTACAATTGGTACTCAGTCTTTTCCACACTACACCCTCTGGGTCCAATTAGATGAAAAGTATAACTCTGTAAGTAATTATTCCACTAAGATATCTTGAAAAGCCTTTTGTACATCTTAAGTTAATGCTAACTTTAAGAATTATTTCACTCTCTCTTTTTAAAGAAAGTTTTCCTGAATGGTATACTTTATGGAATAATAATTTTGTTGTATGCTGACAAGGCTAGTTTTATGTTTTATGAGCCATTAACTTTGCAGCCTTCCTGTCTGACATCAGCTGATTTACAAACATACTATCAGCTGCCTGTACTTCTCTCAGTCTGAATGTCAGACTAGCTATGGTAATAGTTATATGCAATTTTAAGAGAGATAAAAGTTCATAGATATTAAAAAATATATCTGTAATGTCTCTGCCTATATATTACACCTAATTTTACTGGATAGGAAATCTTTGAACAGGCAAATAGAACGAAGAAGAAGAAAGAAATGTTTGAAATAAAAGCATTAAATGAGTAATGCAGTTGTTTTCCTTCTCAGATTGGCACCGCTGTTATAGTTATAAACCTAAGCACATGAAATTCAAAACAGATTTTTATAAGCTATGCAACATGTTATTGGAAAGTGACTTTCTTTTATGCTGAACTCTAAGCCAAACACTGTAAATATAAGATAGCCAAACTACTCTGCCAGTCACTATTCGGTATCAAACACACTACCTCTCTTTTTATATGCTGGAACTGTGTAACTGCATACTTTCCAGTACACGTAATGATGTTAGTTGAAGGATTCCTGGCTTGCCTCTTTTGCCAAACTAAATTTGTATTCTGCTTCCTTACCTTGTTCTCTGACTTTACACAAGTTCTTTGCCTGCTGCATCCAACTGGTGGAAGAGTAGGGGAATAAACTGGTTTACTTACAAGTACTTTCATCTATGCTAGAGAGAAAAAAAGATCCATGACCTGGACACTGAAGTTTTGACTTTGTTGTTTATAGATGTTCATTTAACACTGAACCTCCAGTCTGTCTAAGCTTTTTGTACATGTGTTTTGAATAAAATTTCCATGAAGGGATTTCCCATCTGGTCTAGCGGTTAGATTTCCAGGTTTTCACCAAGACAGCTTGGTTCATGTCTCAGAATGGGACTATTATATCTTGGTTTCCTCACTAGTATACAGGTGGGTATCCTCAACTGTCATGTGTAAGAGTCGTTATAGTTTGTAAACAGGGAGTCATATCATTCTTGTATCCAATGTAAACAGAATGCTCTGAATCTCAACAAATGCAGCACAATAACATCTGGGAAGCAAGTAATTCTTCCGGCCTGTCATATTAAAGGAAAACAGTTCAAAATGGATACTATTGTAAAATATCTTGGTAAAGTCCTAGATAGAAAACTTTCCTTTGATCAGAAGATCACTGAAGTAGTAAATAAGAACTGTAGAGCTTACATTTTTCCCAGGGGATAGGTATTTGGTTTAGGGAGGGTATTTTTCTGATTACATCTCAATGGTGTCCCAGATCCTTGCATACCCAGTGCGCTCTTAAGAAAAAGTGTTGCTCAGTCTAACAGGAAATAATGGTTCACAACCAAAAGAACTGATGGTCTTGGATGCCTGTGCTATCCTGAGATGACAAAGGAATTGCCTTTGCTCTCAGTCTTCTATTAGCTTTTCAAAGAGAACTTGTGCCTTACATCTTGGGCCATGAAGGATCCTGTTTTTCTTTGAAACAGTACATTTAGAATATTCCTTATGCAAGATTAGCACAGTCAACCTTACAGACTATTGGTATTAATAACAAATATGTATAATTCATTACCCAGCACTTCCATTGCCATTGGCATAATCTCCTTTTCCTTATGAAAAACCTCAATCATGTTTAGACCATCAAGAAGGAAACTTACGTGATTTACTTATATTAAAACATGGGACAAATGCAGTAAAGCTTCTTGAAGCCGACTAGGACATAAGCTTAGGATGCATCTATGAACTTTTGAGCTGAAAAGTTGGAAGAGCCTATTCTTTCTCTCCTTTCTTAGCTGTGAATCATTAGATATTACAGACTAGTTTCCACATATTTCCCCCCATTTTTTGGCCAAGCTGTTAGCAAGAGCAGTATTATTGTTTCCTGCCTCTTCATATTACATTAGTTTTCCTTCTTTTGTCTTTAAAAGTCCAATGTTCACATTTCTCACTTAGATAGCTTCTTCTTTCACTAGATAGTCCATTTGAAAGGCTGAAATCACCCTAGTGTCCCAATAGCAGGATGTAATGCTATCATACAGACAATACATATTTAGAAAAAAAAACATTACTACAGAGCAGGCAAGATAAAAACATTTACTCTTGGCACTGCTATAGCTGGATAAAGCTAGAATATGAGTCTGTGGTCTTTTAATTATAATAAGAAAGCCTGTAATTGATATGCATGAGGCAGCCGATCAAAATTCTCACACTGAAGAACACTGGATGATGCAAGACAAGAAAGGAAAAAAAAATACATCACATTAAATCATTTTAAAGTTTGAAAGATGGCCACGGTGGATTTATGTAATTAGTTGTTTCTCATTTAATCACTGTAAAAGTATCTAAACCTACAAATAACTCTCTCTCTCTCTCTCTCTCTCTCTCTATATATATATATATATATATACACACCACACACACACACACACACACACACACACACACACACACACACACACACACACACACACACACACACACACACACACACACACATTGTGTGCATATATATTTTTGTGTGAAATATTACAGATGACACAAGTCCCAATTGGGTAGCCTCTCATATCACATTAGGTGGGCACATCCACATGTGAATTGTAACAATTTATATACCTTGCCCTCCTCTATCTCTATTTTACATAAAATTCTACAACATATGTTTCATAAAGGTATACATAACAGCACAGTTATTCTTGGTGATTCAATATCAATGTTGTTGGGAAAGACTCTTGTCACCGATTAAGATGCTGCTTGCTTTTAGCTCCACACATGACCTAATAATAACCAACAAAGAGAATAGGTGCCCTCACACTGAAATACTCCCCAGTGTTCTCAGTGACCCATCACCCATTAAATCCATTTGGTCATTCAGAACAAACATCCTCATATAACTGAAGAAAGATGTTTCCCTCATAATAAGCTACCAAATCTCAACACCATACTCACTGCTATAGATCGGACTCCCCCTGTATGCCATGCCTGAACCCCTCACTGCTTTAGAATTTTTCAACACAAAACTGACCAGAATTCAGGATATAATCTACTCTTTTTCGACAAGAAGGCTCAGATCACAGTGTTAATCATGCCTTTCAGTGGCTAGTAAAAACAAATTTAAAGCCAGAGATTCAGTCTGGAAGAACTTAAGAAGAAATCCCAATCATACAGAGCTATGCCAAACATTTCTGAATTTATGGTGCAGAGGATAAAGCTGTCTCACAGCAAGAGGTTCTCCAGATCAGTTCTCACCTGGAGAGCCTTCTGTGAAGAGTCTGGATGTCCTCCCTGTGTTCATGTTGGCTTCCTGTGGGTGTTCAGGTCAGGTTTCTTCCCACATTCCAAAGCCATGCAGTAGGAGGACTAGACACTTTAAATTGGATATAGGTGAGAGCGTGAGTGCAAGTGTGTGGTGTGGAAGAATAACAGTGACAGGAGTAGCCACCCAGCAGTGTAAACCTTGGCTATAAATGATTGTCACTGTTGGGTTGACACCTGACCCCATGTGCAAAAATGGGAAAAACAGGTTATGGGTGGATGGAGATACAGACAGACAGACACACACACACACACACACACACACACACACACACACACACACACACACACACACACACACACACATATATATATATATATATATATATGGTTCTACCTGACATAGTCGAAACCACACAACACCGACAACCACATCACCGACACCACATATTCGACAGTCCATAAACACGAAACCACACATAACCGACAACGAAATAACCGACGGTACACAAACACGAAACCCCATACACTGCACACACCACAATAACAATTAAAAACAAAACACATCCCCATTCCACAAACCACACACACAACACAAGCACACCAAAATCCTTACAAGCCCACACTAAACCTTACCCTAACCCTAAGGTCCGTCACTATCGCACACTTACCTACCCGCTCCCTAACCCTAACTCACTTAACCCGCCCCTATCGCTCCCTAACCCTAACTCACTTAACCCACCCCTATCGCTCCCTAACCCTAACTCACTTAACCCACCCCTATCGCTCCCTAACCCTAACTCACTTAACCCACCCCTATCGCTCCCTAACCCTAACTCACTTAACCCACCCCTATCCCCACAGACCGTCAATCTCCACACTTACCTGCCTCGCACCCTAACGTCCGTCACTACCGCATACTCACACAGCCTTTCCCCATGTCGGCATCCTCGGCGTTGGTGTTGTCATCCGTCGTGTCGGTCTTCTGCATTGTCGATGTTCTGCCACTCGCGATTCGCGTCGGTCTTCTTCGATTTCGATCTTCTGGAGCTCCGGATTCCGATGTCGGTCTTCTGCGCTGTCGACGAAGTCAGGTAGAACCATATATATATATCATTGAACTGTGAATTGGCTGGCTGGCTGGCTGATTTGCTCAATTCAGAATTCAGTGAAAAATTAAAGTTGTAGGAGAAAAATTAGTTCGAGATCAGCTGAGAGTTTTCCCCTTTCCTACTGTTGAGCAATTATTTTTTGGGAGGGCAATTATTATTATTATTATTTGTTTTTTTTGTAGTCAGCCATTATATGTTGACCTTCTTTATAGTCAGCCAGTTTAAATCCAACAATGTGGGCATCAGGAAAGTTTTTTTTTTCAGCAGATGCATACATAGCCAGTGCTGACATACTAAAATGCCAGCTGCAGGAGTGCATCGTCTTTCTCCAGTAACGTTTTGTGATATGATGGAAGAGCACATGATTATCTTATACTTGTCTGGCTGTAACTTCAAATTCCCAACTCTGTGCTTATATCTGTTTGGAGGAAACATACATTTACTCTCTTAAATTGTATTCAAGTTACCCTTACACATGATCCTTGCCTCTTTCTCCCTATATATATATATATATATATATATATATATATATAGATATATAAATGATCTGTCTGCATCTTGTAAATTCGAGTACTTATTCGTGCCCATTTTTTTCAGATATATAAATCATTCTATGCCTTACCTTTCTTGTATGGTACCATATTTGCCTCTGAATAGCATTACACAGCTACTGTGACAGATGATTGATCTGTCCCTATCCTTCTGCCTTTCCCTATAATTTCTATTTTCTTTTTGTTTTGGAGTATTTTTCTCTCTGCAGCTGTCAATCAGCTGCCACTGGTGCCACTTCTATATCCATTGGGTCTGCCGGGCACTCCAACACATCCCTGGACCTACTCCAACCCATGCTTAGGACCAGTGTGGAGATGAGCACATCCTGGTGTGCTATCATATGCTACCATTAGGGTATTCTGCTCTTAATGCCGTACCCCATTTCTCCCAGTGTACATTTGACCCAATTTCTCCCAGTGCACGATTGTATCTCTACAATGTGCTGACATACAATGGGGATATATATCATATTGTCCAGCTCCTGTAATGACTTAGCCAGTGTCCCTCACCTAATCCCAGTTTGAACACAACCCACTATGTATCCCTACCTCCATCAGAGATTTAAAGCAAGGTGTGTGCAGGCTTATGCCCTCCATCTTGTATTGGGCATGCCCATCCTTCCCTCGCCATGCATCCAATGCATGAGCTGCTAATTGAATCCAGGTATCATAACCTGTAGTTTGGGCCTTATCCCTCTATGCCATGGCATGGCTTCCCATTCCCTGCATTTTCCATTAACAACACTCCTAATATTATTATTATCTTTATTCTGACTTTTTTCTTTAATTTGCTTCTTCCTAGTATGCATTGATCTCCCTCTTTGTGTGTTATACTTCATCTTTTCTATTAGTTTATTCCATATTTTATGAATCCGACTGATGTCTCAGCTTGTATCCCATAATAAAGTAGTTGTCAGTGGATAATTATATATTGCAGAATGTTAAATAATCTGCAAAAACTAAGTGGCAACACATATTCATGAATGTACAATTTCTAACCCCATCAGTTTACAAATTTTACAGAAAACTTATCAAAATTTGAAACTGGATAGAACATTCAGTTAATATACATAATGCTTGAAACACATACACAAACATTAAACCATCAGAAAATACTGTTACATTTGCTGGTTAAGTGTTAATGATAAAGGTGGACAATGGACAAGGACAGTTTAACTAATGCTTTTCGTTTCTAAATGTGATGTCAGAGAAAACATATTACAGTGTCATACAGCAGTTTGTCAACTACCTCACACTACAACAGTATTTTAACTTCTGAATATAAGCTTTGTGCCTGATTAATAAAGTTATGCAAATTATATTTTTTGTAGTTTGAATTACTTAGGAAAAGCTATAGCAATCCATTTATTTTGAATAGTTGCTGTAAAAATCTGCTTAATACTGTTAAAATGTATAGACTGGCTTTCAAGTAAAAATAGATTGCTTTAAACCCATTTTGTGATATTTATTAAAGTTTTAAACCACAGGGATTACAACTCTTGAAGTTTTTTTTTTGTTGGTATCTTGGATAACCAGCAACAACAGCACTTCCTGGCCTTGTCCTTGGGCTTACAGCCTTCCAAGAGAATTGCAGAACTCCCACATTCACTGTCTTTTAAAATTTAATTAACTATCATGTAGTTCAGCATTTCCAATTCACCCTGTTATTAAAGCATTCTGGGGCCATAATATACTATTTGAAAATCAATTTTAATGCATCTGCAATAATATTAAGGGCATTTCTTGCACACGGTTTGCTGTTTCTGAAGCTGTAATAGGGCACAATGAAAAAATGTTGTGGTTCTTACATTCTTTGGAATGCATATCTATTTTGCTGGATAACTTTGTCACCTTTATATCAGATAAGTGTTCTTGCATCTTCTTTTTAAAATTATATGCTGTCTGACCAGTTTACACTTTACCACATTCACATTGGCTGGCATATCTCACATTTTTGCTTTGCATCCCAAAAACTGATCTACTAGAAGCACTCATCATTAATCATTCAACATTAGTTTCCATAGAAAGTTGAAACTAATAGATGTTATATCTGCCAAAGGAGGAAATTCTTTGTGGTTGTGGAGCTCCCTTAACATCTACCAAATACTATGAATAATAAATCAAATGGCTATGTACAATGTCTATGTACTAAATATTGGGTGGGATGCTGAACACTGCCAAAATTCCATATTAGTTGGCAAAATCTTCCATTTCGTGTGAGAAACAGAATCTGTGTGCCGTGACAAATGTTTGTACATTGTTATAAGGCTAATGATTTTCATATTATTTGAGGACATGATCACACATGAAGCTTACTACTTCTTGTATCCCTCAATTAAAAATCAGTCTCTGCTCCTTTTCTTAACTCTGTTCAATGCCCTATTTGCTGTATAGTCTCTTTGCCTCAGATGGCTAACTATGTCAAAAACATCCTTGTGCAAACGTCTTCCTTAAAATAACTTTAATTTCAATTGAAATAACTCTGCATACTAAAAATACTACTTTAAACTAGGGGGTATAGGAGCCTATCCCCTGCTATGTTTTTTTGTTCTTAGTCTGTGTCAATGATTTTACTTTCTAAAGTTAAATGCAGGAAGTATGTTATATTGAGAGTGCTCATAGTTAAAATGGAAACCAAATGGATTTCAATTTAGGCCATCTAAAAATTCAAATTGTATAATGCTCATCTCATGCCAGATAAGTATTTCAGGTTGAACAAAATAAAAATAACAAGCTACATTATGAAATAAGGTTGATTTATAAACAATATAGTTGATAAAACAAAAGAATGTCAGAATAAAAACATTAATATGCCCAGTTATAATTGCTGAAAGACCCAGCAGTCTATCTAATTGTTACAGATAGAGGCTAGAATGATCTTCAGATATAATACCATGATCTCAGAAAGATTAAATGATGGCATAGAGTTGAATTCATTTTTAATGATAACTGTGTAATAGGATTAATTAAAGTTTAAAAGAGACTAGAAAGAACCCACACATTGTGAGCTGCAATGCCTCATCAGAATGTATGAAAATGACCAGCTGGGTCCCTCAAGGTTTGGTGCTGGGACCTCTCATTTTTGGCCTTTACTTTTCAGATCTCTAAGCAGACAGCCAAGACCTCTGCCTAACAAGAATTGTTCACAGATGATTGTAAACTGATTGCTGTTGTTAAATCACCCTCTTGACACCTGGACCACCCAGAATGAGCTCTCCTTAGTAAACCCTTGGTATACTAAAAATGGGGTCAAACTAAATCATCCTCACCCCCCCCCCATACTAGATAGACATCACACTATCAGAACAAGAAAATGGAGTCAGGGACCTACAACCTGTGTTGATAATTCACTGTCTTTTAACCATCATGTCACAGCAATTATCAGGAAATCCTTTTATCTAGCACAGCTAGTTGCCAAAGGAATATCATCAAGGTCTGAAGAAGTAATCACTCCATTATAGTCAGCATTGATCATACCAATTATCAAGCACAATGGCATCTTTCAGATATATCTCAGTAAACATATCAAACAATTAGAAAGACTCCATAGGTTCTTAACCAAACATATCACAGGCCTAAAGTCTCTGAGTTATAAGAGAGGCTATAAGCTCTATCCCTTTATTAACTATTTTATATGCATTTGAAATGAGATCACTCTCTTGCTTACAGTACCATTAGAGTCCTGGCTGTCCTGGATCTCCTATATCTCTCTAAGTCCAATGCCTGTATCTGCATTAGTACAAGGGATCTGAATCTTCACTAGTAGATAAATAAAACATGGTGGAGGGATAGGTTTACAATCCAGCACCTCCATAACATCTAGAATAAACTTATCCTGCATCTTAAGCAGTGTAACTCACTATTTTCCGATAAACATAACCTAGAAATAGGCTTCACAAATTTACTCCAGGACTGCCTGACATGGCCCTCATAGAAAAAGTAGGTGTAGCATGAGGGAGGGTCCTGGTAAGACATAAATGAACATAAAACTCAATGGTCTTGGAATATCTATGAAATCTATGGAACTGGTTAACAATCTTTTAAAAGAAAATTTATGTGTTTGTGATTAAATACCTGCTCATTAAAACTGTGAAATTCTGTAATTTGCATTTCTCCTGAAGGGCTGTAGCTCTTGTTATTGTTGCTGTTTGTTCACAATAAATCAAGAAACTACAACATTTGTGACCACTGTAGTTAGCAAATAAATGGATTGCTATTAGTTGAGGCTTGTATTGTCATACCCATAAAACATTTTTGCTGTTAAAACCACTGTTGCAATATTTTGTCTTCATATGTGTCCATCTATATTTAATGTTATGTATATTATAGATAATTATGATCAGGTATCTTATTATAAACAGACTCTAATAAGTGAAGGACTTTAAATGTACTCTGAAAGTCAGAGAAAAATCTTATTATAGCAAGGTTCATAGATAAGCACATTGTTATAGCAAGGTCCTTACATATGAGCCTCGTTGTTATAATTAGCAGAACCGAACTCTGGAAAACATTCTGTTAGTATAGGTCATTATGACTGAGTATCCATTCATAATCAACTTGATTTGTATTCGGGACATGGACATCAAGTTCACCTCAGAACTCAGACTTCACTGTGCTCCAGGAGTGAATTGTAACATCTGTGTCAAGAATACGTAACAAATAGTTATGATCAGAGAGACCTAATCAAAATTCAGTGTATTATAGGGATCATTAGCTGCTCCGATTTGCAGCTAGTTATAGAAAAAAGTGGAGGAGTACAAAGTGTTTCATACCATTGAAAGCTGTGAAACACTTAATGTTTCCACACAGAAATCGGACAGATGTGAAGTGTACTTTGATGGATGAATGGCTTAAAAAATGTACACACATTCTGTAACACTTTTAGTGTGTATGCACAAAAGTGAAGTGTTAGCTTTTAAAGCTGTTTTAGCTTCTCACTACTGTTTGTTATTATATTCTAATCTGAGACTAGAACTTAACAGTAAGGTTCATAGGTTCATAGGTTCATAGGTAAGTACTAGGCTATCTGCCTGAGGCATCTGTAAGCCTAGCCAGAATGTGTTGGCTTTTGCAGCCCCCTTAGATTAGTTCCCTGTGCCTCTGTCCAGCAGAGCCATTAGTTCCCTGTGTCTCTGTCCAGCAGAGCCACTGCAGTGATCCCGGGGTAAATTTTCTGTTTCCCATCCACTCGTCAAGGTTTCTCTTAAAGAATGTTAGTGAGGGGCTCTGTCTAATGTAGATTGGAATCCTGTTCCAAAGCATGGGGAGTCTCTGGGACAGGAATATATCCCTCCAGCAAGTCCTATTTATCGTTGTGGTGAAGTTTAGATCCCTAGAGCATGTGGCTCTCTGGGATTTGTTTTTTTTTTTAGGTGGAGCATGTCCATCAATTCTGGGTTGGACATGGCCTTGTATGTCAGGCAGAGATCACCTCTGAGTAAGCGGCATGCAACCGAGTACAGCTGGAGTTTCTTCAGTCGGGCTGCATAGGGCATCTGTTTGAGGCCAGTAATCCTCTTGGTAAGGTACTTCTGTCGTCTTTCCAGCTGTTGCAAGTGTCTTGTAAGGTACATCCCAAATGGGGCATTGTACTCCATGATGGGTCTGATGAGTGATGAGTAGAGGGGCACAATAACCTCTTTTGTTCTAGATGCGAAGCCTTTTGTTATTAGGTGGGCCACATAGAAGGATTTTCTAACCACCTTGGCAATATGGTTATCAAAGGAGAGATTACTATCTACTTGGGTCCCCAGATCCCTTATTTCATTTTCTGTATTTAGGGGACTACCACATATGTGGTAGTTTGCGGGTACTTTGTTATTTCCAAAGGTGATGACTATGCACTTTTTGGCATTTAGCTTGAGGCCATGATTTTGACACCAGGTATCCGTCTCAGTGAGACCCTTCTGGAGGATGTCTATATCAGCCAGAGAGTCAATTATGGCCCCCAGTTTGCAGTCATCTGTGAACCTGGTCAGCCATAGTCCTCATGTGCTTGCCTGTACCTTTGAGAAATATATACCGAACAGAAGGGGTCCCAGGACTGAGCCCTGGGGATTGCCACTTGTAACCGGTTTAGAGTTGGACCTAGAGCCTGCAACTCTCACCGTGTGGGTTCTATACGTGAGCCAATTGGCAACCCATCTCATGACGTAGGGGTTTATGTTCAGGCTGGTGAGCTTGTCTATAATACCAGAATGAAGAATGGTGTTGAAAGCCTTTGCGAGGTCTAGGTAGGCTGTGTGGACCTCCTTTCCCTCATCTAAAGTCTTGGTAACTGTCTCAAAGAAGTCCACCAGGTTTAGGAGGCATGATCTGCCCTTAACAAAGCCAAACTGGGAAGGGTCCAATGTTTGGAGGTTCCCAGTGTCTCTGTTAATGAGTTCCATGATGATGAGCTCCATAGCCTTGCAGACCAGGCTAGTCAGGCTTATAGGGCAATAGTTCCCGGGGTCCGTTGTGGCTCCACTTTTGTGGAGCAGGATAACTGTTGCTGTGCACCACTCTATGGGTACATAGCCTGTAGAGAGGCTGAGTTTGAACAGTGTTTTTAGGTGAGGGGTTAGTTCATTTTGGAGTTCATGTAAGACACAGCCTGGGACACCATCTAGTCCCATTGAAGCTATATTTTTGGCTTTGGATAGGGCTGTTTTAACCTGTGTGTCAGTGATTGTCGGGGCTTTACATTCTTCTGGTATGGTTATGGGCCCTTTAGAGGATGAGAGGGGGGTGAATTTTGCACTAAACTTGTCTGCCAGAATGTTGGCAATATCAGTCAATTCAGTGTATTTTGTGCCATTTTACACTAACTCAGAGCAGATTGTGAGAGTTTCCACTTAGGTTCTTGACATAGCTATAGAACACTTTGAGGTTATCTTAGGTACTAAACAAAGTTGTCTTTTCCCAGATTTTACACATAATTACAGTATTCCATGTACACCGATGCTTTTATGCTTAGCATCAAATTCTACAGATATAATATAGTGTCTTATAATATAGTGTAGGATACTATACAGTTTTTTCCATTTTATATAATGCACTAAGAATATGATTACCAATGAGAAATAATAGGTTAAGCCATAAGTACCTCTTTTGGATTTTGCATTTATAAAAGTATTAAGGAGACTTAAATGCAAATTTTATACAAACTCTGCTAATAGGAAGAAATTACTACATTCAGCTAGCCAACGATGTGTCACAATGCCTCATTGCTGTTGTCAAAGTTGTGGTACATAACTCAATGAAAATTTGCCTTTCATCTTCACAGTAAATGCTTCTAAATATTTCTAGTAATCTTCAATTTTGACATATTGCTTAATCATTAAGCTTTTTTTTAATTGGGTATGTTTTTGTCTTGTTAGTGCAAATCTCTATATGTCATTTTAGGGCAGTTTTTGTTTCCTTTTCACGTGTCTTCTGAAAATTGTTTCTGTGCAGTATCTAGTCAATAAAACATAATAAATAAATTCCAATGTGTTAATGTGATAGAATGAACTTTAAGCAGAATACACCTCAAATGCTGAAATTTAATAAAAACTGATATAATGCAATTCTTATAAGAAGAGGTCCAACTCTTGTAACCATTAGGACTAATGCCATAGGTATTAGGACATTTCAGGAGATGAAACTTTCATAGACTTCTAGGTGCTATTATTCTACCCAGAATGCTTCATGCATCTTTCACTTTCAGCTTCTGTTTTGTTGTACTTTGAGACTGTGATAAGATATGGAAAATGCTGCCTTTTGAGGGAAAACAGTTGCCTGAGTTCTGGATTACTATGTATCTGTCTTTTTTTCTTTCTTACTCCCTTTCATTTTTATGTGTACTCTGAAATTTTCTGTGCAATTTGTAAAAAAAAAAAAAAAAAAAAAAAAAGCTTCATCAACAACTTCGCAGTAGGCTGTGTGATCTAATGTCAATGGTATTTTTGCTAGCCTTGTCACAAGGGAGAGTCTTTTTGATATGTGACATATGGATTCAGGTAGGGAGGCTCTCACAATGGATGGCAGTAGCAGTTGTGAGCAAAACTAAGAATGGTCCTTTTCATCTTGGGCTAAGTGAGTTTTTTGGTATTGTACTGTAATATAGACAAAGTCACTGGGTTACAGGTCATGATAGTCCTAATCTGTGAGTCATTGGACTGCATGTAGAATGACATTACGTTAGTTTTGCAAACTACACATAGAGATTTGCAATATGAAACAATTAATTTATGAATATGCTATGTTTTTGGGAGAGGGATAGCAGGCAATTTCTTGGGTCTGGCCAAGATGATTTTATGAGGGGGTATTATTTTTCTGTTGTACTAACTGTACTTTTAATAATAAATAAAACTAAATGCTATGTTTCTGGCCATTTAAGATCAGTTTTCTCGCAAACTTTAGCTAATCTTATTTTTAATCTAAGTTTGGCTTCTTTCACTATTTCAGAAACCTTTGGTCTATAGGGACAATGTAAATTGCAATTTAATGTTTAACATTTTGTAAAGTTGCTGTATCATGTGGTTATAAAATAGGTGCCATCCAACTGGATGCAACAGGGAGCACCAAATTATAGAATTAATTCAGTCAAATATATATTATTTTGCTTCTGTGCTTCTATTACTTTTACACACATATGCTTTTACCCATTCAGAAAAAAATGTCAACTAGAATTAATACATAGCTATTTTGCTCTTCAGGAAGTTCAATAAAGTCCCACTACTAGAAACAGAATGGTTTCCGAGGCTTTTTCAGGGACTGAACAAGTGCAGGTACTGATATAGATAAATTATGTTTTAAATAAACTATACAATACTCAGTCACTTTTGAAAGATGAGGGGCAGACCAGTTAGTAGAAATCTGTTTTATTAATGCATTTTTACTCAAATGAAAAGGCAGATGGCAGGCTTTTATCAACTGATTTAAGAAATTGTGTGGGGCTACTATTTGACCATTCAGTTGGTGCCACAAAAGGTTCAGAAAGTGACTACAGCCATTGTTTATTTATTTACTTTTCTTAGATTCTTCTGTATAATCTTAAAATGACAATAATTCCTGAAAAGAAAAATTATTTTCATTTAGTTGCTACAAAAATATAACCTAAACCTGTCTTGCTGCCATGTCTTCTAAAGTGTTACGCTTTGTCACAAAGAAATCATCAGTCTTAATGTGTGGTACAGTTTACTACGGTAATTTTTCTTAGTAATAATAAAGCATCTAACAAATTATTGACAAAAAACATTTTTAATAACTGTCCCTGCAGATGTTATATGACATTTTTTTTAATTGTTCCAAAATTATGAACTACTCCATAAGTATAAAAAGAATTTGTAAATAAAGTTACTGACTGATTTTTGCTAATCTTACAGGCTTTAATAATAGCTACAAGCTCAGCTACTTGAGCAGATGTATTTCCATTTAATTGTCCAGTTAATACAATTTTGTCTTGCAAAGAAGTTTTTTGAGCACAAGATCTGTCCAAAAAGGAATTAAATCTTGACTTTATAGAGCAATTTCCTTTAAATCTAATCTTGGAGGTGCTGGTAGCAAAAAGTACACAATTATAAGGGTTTCCTTTGTCTACTCTTAGGATTAAATAAGCAGGGTTAAGTGGTGGACATTGAGCAACTTGTAAAGAAGGGTTATTAAGTAAAGGCAACTTACATTAGGACCATTGTGCTGCAGATAAACATCATGCTTTAGTTTTCAATAACAAAGCATCTACAGAATGAACAACTACCATGTAAGTCTCATGCTCGCGAGTCACTGTGGCCATGTTAATTAGGAGCACCATTGTGGTCATCACCCTAAGACAGTAGGGGAGGGCTGAAGCTACAAGACCTAGATTTGTACTGAAATAAGCAACAGTTCTACAACCATCATTTCTATGTTGTACTAATAATCCTGGTGCTACTTTATTTTTTTTCACTGCAAAACAAAAAATATTTCTTAGAATTATTTGGCAACCCACATTCTGGAGGATTTAAAAGTAATGTTTTTAATTCTACAAAAGCACATTTATAATAATTCTATCAGGCTAAAGTTTCAGGGGTATTTTTTTAAATAATTTTAGCATGGGTTTTCCTACTTTTGCATAGCTAACAATCCATTGTCGTCAGTAATCTGTTAATCCCAGAAAAGCTTACATCTGTTTTTATGTAGTAGGGCGTGATATAGTTTGGATCACAGCAATATGTGAAGCCAAAATTTGTCTAGCAACTTTTGAAAAAAGATGTCTCAAGTATTGAACCTGAGATTTTCATAACTGTAGTTTGTCTCTATTAACCTTGAATTCCAATTCTGCTAAGTCAAAGGAAAATTTGAGTTTTGTTTACAGTCATGTGAAGTTTTTGAAGCTAAAAGCAAATTATTTATATATTCAGTCAAAGTAGACTCTTTCTTTATATTTTTTGAAAAAGGGCTAGGAGTTTTATATACCCTTGTGGTAGTCTAGTCCAAGTGTACCACTGTCCTCATAAGCAAATGCAAACAAATATTGGCTATCTGGATGAATAGGGATAGAAAGGAAAGCAGATGAAATATCTGTCACTGAGGAGGTTGTGGCATTCGAAGGAACAGAACTCAGTATTGTTTCTGGATTAAGAACAGCTGGAAATGTTGGCACTTCTACAATATTCACTGCATGTAAATCTTGTAGAAACCTATATGTACTTGCTTTCTGTTTCTTTATTGGTAAAGTAGAAGTATTACAAGGACTATGATTTGGGGCAATGACACCTTGTTGTAACAAAGCAGAACTAACAAGTTTAATATTTTTTCTGTTTTTATCAACAAAGGTTACTTAACTATCACTGTTGTAACATGGCAGAACTAACAAGTTTAATATTTTTTCTGCTTTTATCGATAAAGGATACTGAATTACCATAGGCAGATGGTCACAATGTTATACGCACAGATTTGACATCCTTTATGAGCCCTGTCTTATTTATAAGGGTAGTCCAGAGCTGCAGAGGGATAACATTTAATTTTGCCATACCAGCATTTTCTTTATTTTGCTCTAATGTTATAATAGTAAAAAAGTTATTTTCATCTGTACAGCTATGGGAATATAATTCTAAAGATTCTTTAGGAACATTTAAAAATACACCATCAGGTGTGCAATAAACAGTACATTTAAGTTTACACAGAAAATCTTTACCTAACTGATGTAGAGGGGTTAAATTTCCTATAGTAAAAGAATGTTGATTTTTTAGCGGACTGATTTAAATAAGAATGGGTTTAGTTTCTAGGAAGTCCAAAGGAACTCCAGGCATGTCTACACTCCAAATTCTGTGTTTAGAAAGTAGAAGATGTTCAACATTTGACAAAGTAATCATAGATTTAGTAGCTCGTGTATTTATCAGAAAAAGAATAGATGAATTTTGCACTGTGACATTGAGCAAAGGACTGTTGTGATTAGTTGGTTCCAAGGGAAATAACTGTGGTTGGTTCCTGCTCATGGCTGTCCTAATGAGTTTACTGCCACACTTGTGGCTGCCAAGCAGTGCATCATACAGGAGGCTGTTTTTCAGGTTGCTGTGGTATTGCAAGATTTGGAGAACATGCTTGGTGGTGAGATAATGGATGGCTATTTTGCCAATGCCCAGTTTAACCAGAATTAAAATAAGCATTTAAATATGGTGCACCTTGTGGTGACAGCAATGAATCAGGGAGATAATAATTTTGCTGATACTTTCCTTGGGGTTGTTGAAAAAATTGAAATCTGCCACTTTTCCCATGATTTTTTTCCCTTTTCAGTCCTTGAGAGTCAGTATTGAACTATTGGACCTGAATATGTACTATTGTTTTTCCTAAATATATTATCTACTACACATTATGCATGATTTACGATTTTATGAATGCCTAAATTCGGTTAATTTAAACAAACCTTTTTATTTTTTTTCTTGTATATATGTTAACAAGCCCTTTACAAAAAGGCTGCTAACAACCCACTGGCTGCTGCACTTTTGTAGGCTCTAGATGTCCAGAGAAGGCTTCAAATCCATTTATGTGTTGCAAATACACATCAATAGATACATTTTCCTTTTTTTACACAAGATTTGAAATTCCATTGCAGTATTTGGTCGTACTACTTTTATGGTAGGTTCAACTACTTATTCCAAGGTGCTGCTGGATTTGGTACTTTTTAAAGGGTGCATTTGTGTAAGAGGTATATCAATGTCAGTAGAAGAGTCAGTCTGTCTCTTTTTCAGCAGTTTGCTTAGGAAACAATGTCTACTGATATTCCTCCCCATCGATAACAAATGGACATTGAATAATAATGTGCTTAATTTTGCTCAAACTGCTAGCTTTTGAAGATTAACTCATTTTTTTTTAATTTTTCAGTTTGTTTAATGTTTATTTCATGTTTCTGTCTGTGCTACTGTTGTTTTCCTTTATTAGCTATACACATTAACACTTGATCTGAGGGTATTATAGTGGGTACTGAATGATGTTGTTGACAGAGTCTGGTATTATAAACCAACCCAGAAGGATGAGTAGAAATACTGGAAGTAACATGGGCTGTATCTGGGAATTTGGTAATAGCTTTTGCAAAATTAACCTCCACCTACCCTCTTGGAGAGGGAGAACTATCAGTTGTTTGAGGCACAGATGGGTCATAAGCTGGAGGGGGCACGGAAAGTAATGGAGGCCATTCATTAACTGATTATTCTGGCTGTGTGGCTGATAATTAGTGGATACATACTCCAGAAGTGGAATTTTCCATCTGCACATTTTTGCAATGTATTTACTATTCTTTTAGCTGCCTGGAGCTGTGACTTTGATGTAGCTGAGTTACATTTTAAGCTTTTAACTACAGTTTGTTTTATTTTTACATGTTTACCAGTCATTAAAACATGACCAGCAGGAGGTTTATACCTTATTACCCTTTTGTCTCACTTTACTTTTTAGATTTTCTATTTTTTTTTATCAGAAGTACTTTAATTTGGAAACTGTAAAGCACTATTATTTGTAGTGATCTCAGACCATTTTATCAAATAACTACAAATGTCTATTGTATACTTATTAAACATACACCTACATGGAGTCCCATAGTCTTGCTCCTTTAAATCTACTTGTACCCATTATAAAAATATACTCTCACACCAAAGGGATAGATATACAACTGTAATTTGAGTTACTCACCGTTTCACTGAAGGAATCCTTACTCTTCCATTTTTTATATTTTATTAGAACCTGCTGTCTCTCCTGAGAAGGATACTGTGTCCTTTTGACAAGGAAACTTAGTCCTTCAGACAAGGATACTCTGTACTTTTATTTATTGATTAGACTCCACTAGCACACAATTAAATAGCTTAATACTGTTAGTGTGGGTAATTGCACATGCATTTAATTTCCCAGTTGCATACAATTTACCCATCCTTACACAATTAGTTTGTGTTGTTAGCAGGTACTGTGTGGATCTATTTAAGTTTTTCAATTACCTGCATTTTTGACCATATATAATTAGAACTAATGAAGAAAGTTTTAGTTAAGCTTACTTGCAAAGACTTTGGACTCTGCTGAGATTTGAAAAAAAATGTTTATTGATATACCAGAAAACCTGTTACTGTTTTGGGCCCAGTGGTGATTTTTAATGCAGTAGCACACAAAAATGGCTTGGAGATCTGAGTCATGGCACCAAACTGTTAAGGTATCAATACATTTCACATGACACAGTTCAGCAGAGAATAATAATTGCTTTTATTGCAAAGAGAAACAAGTATGCGGGAGACTAGAAAATTAAAGATTAATGGAATTTTTATATTTTTTCAATAAAAGCAACATTATTGTAACAATCATAGAACAACCACTGATCAATTAAAAAAGGAACACTGCAGCATTAATTTGCTAACTAAGATTTCCTGACTACTTGTGTATGACTTTCCACATTAGGCATTTATTGCAAATTCTATAAAAGAACTTTCTACAGAGAACAAATGTTTTACATTTCTTACCTTGCCAGCAATTACTAATATTAGGCAGCAAACCGTCAGATACATACTGTAAAACATTCAGGAGTCCATCTTGTTATGAAGCATGTTAGAAGTGAAATGCACAGACTAACATTTTCCTTTTCCTGTATACCTCACCCATCAACATAATGGCAAAACTTGTCAGGGTATCAGATTAGGCTTCTTGCAGTACTTGTACTATTTTGTACGACACCTTTGTAAGTGGTTACTGTCTGTTTTATTTATACTTCTTAATATTGTGCAATACTTATGTATCCAAAATTATTCATGTTGTGCAAATAATGCATTAGGTGCTTTATTTTATCTGTATTATGTGGATCTTTTCTCTCCAGGCCGCCACTGAAAAGTGGCTACCATTTGATACCCAGTGGACTTTTCTAGTTAACAAATGCAATAAATAAATAAATAAATAAACAAACAAACAAATAAATAAATACATATGTACATAAATAATGAATAAATAAATAAATAGATGTCTTCTGTATGGTTGAGCCTATGCCAAAAAATATCCACCCCATTATTCAAAGTGTGTACTTTGGGTGGATGCACCCTGTGATTTTATTGTCTAGGCAAATCACACAGTATCTCAACTGCAGAGTTTATCTTAGATTTTAGCAAAGCTACCAGAACAAGAAGATGGAAAGCTTTATAAGCTTATTTGGTGATACAAGCTTTATTTGCCCATCCAGAATGCCAGTCCTCTTAGCCTTTGAGCTCTTCTATTGCTTCTGAAAAATTTGGTAAACCTATAGCTTCCAATAAAAAAATAAGAAAAACGTGTTAAGAAGACAGCTACCTTTATAAAAAGCATGATCCAGTAAAAGTGACACTACCAGCTTTCTTAGGCAAGCTGTCCATTTTTTTACTTTATCTTGGAATCAAAAAAGGTCTTGCCCCAAAGCTGTTTAAAATCTAAGACATACATTAAAAATTCATAAGTAAATAGGTAGGTACTAGGCTATCAACCCAATGGCCTAAGTAAGCCTAGCCAACAAAGTTCCCTGGCTTACTCCAACCCTAGAAAGTTCATTTCCTGTGCCCCTGTCGAGCAGAGTCACAGACGTGATCCCCGGTGTGTATTTCCTATTTCCCATCCACTCATCAAAGTTTTTCTTGAAGAGTGTTAATGAGGAACTTTGCTTGACATAGATGGGTAGCTTGTTCCAGAGTATGGGAAGTCTCTGGGACAGGAATCTATTCCTCCAGCAAGTCCTATTTATTGTAGTGAGAAGGTTTAGGTCCCTAGAGCATGTAGCTCGGAGGGATTGGGATTTCTTTAGGTGTAGAATGTTCAACAGCTCTGGGTTTGACATAGCTTTATATGTTAGGCAGAGATCACCTCGGAGTAGGCGATATGCTACAGAGTAAAGGTGGATTTTTTTGAGATGGTCAGTGCAGGGCATCTGTTTGAGGCTAGTAATCCTCTTTGTGAGGTACATCTGTGCCTTTCTAGCTGCTGCAGCTGTCTTATGAGGTACATTCCAAAAGGGGTGTTGCACTTTATAATGGGTCCAATGAGTGTCGAGTAGAGGGGATTAATGACCTCTTTTTTCCTGGATGAGAACCCTTTTGTGATGAGGTGTGACATGTACTGTGGCAATGTGATTATCAAAGGAGAGACTACTGTCCACCTGGGTCCCAAGGTCTCTTATCACACATTCGGTGTTAAGAAGACTGCCACCTGTGTGGTAGTTCATGGGTACAGAGTTTTTACTAAAAGGGATAACAATGCACTTTTTGGCATTGAGCTTGAGGCCATGGCTCTGACACCAGGCATCTGTCTCAGTGAGGCCCTTCTGTAGGATGTCCACATCATTTGGAGACTCGACTATGGCTCCTAGTTTGCAGTCATCTGAGAACTTCATTAGCCAGAGGCCTTCTGTGTTAGCCTCTACTTTAGAGAAGTAAATACAAACAGGAGAGGTCCTAGGACTGAACCCTGTGGTACTCCACTTGTCACTGGTTTGAGGTCAGATTTGGAGTCTGCAACTTTTATGGTGTGGGTTCTGTCCGTGAGCCAGTTGGCAACCCATCTTGTGACATACGGATTTATACCTAGTTTAGTGAGTTTAGCTATAATTCCAGAATGAGGGATGGTGTCGAAAGCCTTGGCGAGGTCAAGATAGGCTGTGTGAACCACCTTTAGCTAATGTAGTACAATCTACTTCTACTGCTTCAGTCATTGAAAACCTTACTGTTCTTTGAGATACAAAACACCATGCTCTGTCAGAATGTCATCTACTTTTTTATCATAGATTATGCCAAATTGGAGGGAGTTATTTGCAGACTTGATTCCAGGAGGTCAGAAACCACATCATCTGTCCCATCTGAAGTATGGAGCCTGAGCACATTTTATAGTGTTTCTGCAAGAGACACTTTTTCCTTAGTATCACTTTCACCAGTGTCAGTAGGAGCTAGTTTTACTTCAGTATCACTTTTACTATTGCCAGTAGGAGCCACATTTTCCTTAGCATCAATTTCACCATTGCCAGTAGGAGCTAGTTTTACCTCAGTATCACTTTTACTATTGCCAATAGGAGCCACATTTTCCTTAGCATCACTTTCACCATTGCCAGCAGGAGCCACTTTTACCTCAGTATCACTTTCACCATTGCCAGTAGGAGCTAGTTTTACCTCAGTATCACTTTTACTATTGTGAGTAGGAGCCACGTTTTCCTTAGAATCACTTTCACCGGTGCCAGTAGGAGGCAATTTTGCCTTAACATCACCTTTACCAGTGCCAGTAGGAGCCACTTTTTCCTTAGCATCATCTTCACCAGTGTCAATAGTTTCTGTACCTATCTGCTGCTTCCAGCATTTTCCCTTGTCACATCCATCCCTCTGGCATCGGTGGTCTTGATGCTGTATTTCCCAGTATCAGCTGTGCCAGTGTGAATTTACTGTATGCTGGTGCGAGTTGCTTGAAACATTCCTGGCATCAGAAGCTTCAGCATCAACCCATCCAGCTTCAGTGTTGCCCTTTGGGTGTCCAGTACTAAGAACCTGGATAACACTGTACTCAGTTTCACCAAGATCAGTGGTTCCAGCACTGGCTTTACTGCCTGGTCAGCTCTAGAGTTATTTTTTATCAAGTCTAATGATACCTTTAGGCCTTTCAGAGATCTTCATGTACAATCCCCTCCACAGTAGCAGGCTCAGCAACTTGTTCCCCTATCTCAACCTAGAAGCCTTCTGAGGAGCTTCATCTATGCATCTCTTAAAACAGATTTGAGCTCTCTGACATGTGAGGAAAGATTTAAAAAAGCTGTTGAGAAAATTGAGGCTTCTAGAAATTCCTTTGTCCCACCCAAGGGAGGGACCTTGATGATGAAGAAAGGGTCAGATCTAGCATTCTCTCACTGACTTTAAATGTAGTGAATATTTGCAAATGAGAAACTAGATGGCAATGACTCTCTGATTGCATTGCTTCTCTGCAGGAAAGATTACGATGGGCATGCCAGTTTACCCCCCCCCCAACCTCCTGAGTAATCCTCCACTTTAGAAGACAATTTTAAAGATGTAATAAGAATAGCATGGAAAACACTGACATAATAAATCATTTACACATGAAAATGACCAAGTTTTCTGTCTGCACTACAAGCGACTGCACGGTTTGTACACAGACTGCTAAAATAAATGCTACTACTACTTTAGTAGTGTCTCTAGTCAGTCCACCCACAGCCACTAGATAAGAGTCCAATAAAAGGGATTGGTTTAGAAAACATATTAATGTCTACCACCTTAGCTCTGCAGGCACTAAACTAAGTAACACGTGGTACATTTTGCAAAGAAACTTGGCAGATCAAATGTCATAAGTGATAGACTTGATATTGTTGGAGTCAGTGAAGGATAAAATTACAGCTTTCCCCTCCAACCCAAGAAGCTTTACGTAGTGTACAGTATGAAATGCTATATTATGTGGCATTATCATATGCTGTTTCTCCTGACTATGACTAACCCAGTTCACATAGGACACCATGGTAACCTGTATGGCTACTCCTTCAAGGGACCTTTCCTCTTCAGAGTTGAGGTCTCCGAGTACTATAAAATATGAAGGATGTGGGAAAGAGCCTCACTGCTGTGGGTAATAGATTTCACCCTCCACAGTGTATTGTTATAAGGACACTGATGAGCCAGTAGCAGATGTGTTTTTGACCTGGTCCACAGAAACAACAGTAGCAACAACAATAACAGCAATCCTGATGCCTTGCTGGACTAACCCATTATGGAAGGAGTCCGGACACAGTTTTTCCTAAATGCATAGCTTGGGAAAGTCTCTCCAGGACAAATGGATGGAGGGATATCATCTAGAGATTGCACAATGCCATTTCCTTGCATTCTAGAGATTGCATCTCTCCCTTTGCCAAATGTCCAAGAATCTGAGTCTTTCCTTGACAGAGTGTAAAACATTTGACAGGGAAGGAGATCCTACGGCTTGTTAACAAAATAGCCATTGAAGAGGTCCCAGGAGAGCCACAAAAAAGAAAACAGAGGCCCATTCTAGATCTCAGTAGCCTAAATGTTTTTGTTTCAAGTGAAATATTTTGCGTGGACATGGAGTGTTCTCTCCTTCCATACTTGTCAGATGGGAACTCAAGGTTCATTTTTTGATTTGCAAGATGTCTACTTCCTCATTGAGGCAGTGAAAGAATCGGGAAGGTTTCTATACTTTTGGGTTGGAGACAGTAATTACAAGTTCAGAACTCTTCTCTATGATCTCATTTCAGTTTCCCAGGGTATTCACTACATGCAAGTCAGTAGCAGTAGTAGCCCACCAAAGGATTGCAGGGACTCCATTACCCTTTTCTACCATTTCATCTGATGATGATGTTCATTTAAAAGGGATACTTGCGTGTGATCACAGATCTATGTTGATTGATCAAAGGAGCAAATTTTCAAAACCCATATAGTCAAGATCATATGGTTGAGAATTTGGTCTGTCAAACCGTTGTCACTGAGATCACGGTACAGTGGGGATCATGGAATTTTCCCTTTTTCTCATTGTAGCATGATCTCTGAGTTGGTATAAATGATTAGCAGGGGTGTGGGGGTGCGGTGGGGGGAGTTGTCTCCTGCAAAAACTTTGTTTTGTTAGCGGGTATTGTGCGGATTTATTTCAGATTTTTGATGAACTGCATTGTTGACAAAATGGTATCAACCACATGGGTTTTGACAATGTGTTTTTTCGCTAAACTGACATAGATCTATATGATAACTCTGGGTAAACACAAAAAGGGAATAGATGCTATTTTTTAATTAATCCTTGTGTTTAGTCAAGCCTTTGTTATTGCAATCAGCAACATTACAGTATTATGAGGTTAAGTAATTGCCTTCTTACTCCACAGGCTATGTAATCCAGGACTTAGTATATTTAAAGCTGTGAAGTGTGTGGGTACAGAAATGCTTTTTTTTGTTTCTGATGTGATGTTCTGTTAGAACTTCCACTAGAAAACCAGTCATCTTCAGATCAAGGTTATTCTAATAGCTTGATTTTGGCACATAGAAACCTAGTTTTGTTTTTTATATACAGTTCTTTTACAGAAACCCAGCTGATTGGGTTTCTTCAAGACACTGCTGTGACTTACCTTTCTGGCAGGGCACATCTAGATGTTCACTTTTTAAGGATAAAGGCATGACTTCTCCATTTACAATGACAGCAAATAAATCCATGATTAGCCAGTAGTACCCATTATGTCATATTTTCAGAAAGATTCTACCCAGAAAACTTACTGGAATAAATGGATCTGCTTTTTCATGAGGACAACTAGCAAAATGATTAGGTTCCTTAGTTGTTCCTGTCAGGGGGTTAACAAGCAATTTCTATTTTCTACTCACAAGCTATGAGAGCCACCCCCACTTGGAAATCTATGACTTAAAAATGGACATATCTCTCAAAATGCTGCCTCCCAAGCATGCAATAAATGTCAATAACATTTTCAGCTGTTCCCCCTAAAACTATTAAAAATATTGTTTTAGATTACCAATATTGCACTGGTTGTTGGAGGCATTCATATCGAGAGTTGTACGATATAATATGTCCTGAAGAAAAGCCATATTGATGTGATGCTCAGAAAAAATATATACTCAGTGGAGTATAAAGTGTATGCTTGGCTACAGCATTAGTTCCTGCCTCCTTAGTGTCTACTTACCTTTAGGATATTTTTGACTGTAGACTTGACTATGATTTATTTGGCAGCTATTTGAACTTTATTTATGGACTAAATGCTTCTGTACCTTTTTTGAAAGTTTGTAAGCCTTTTGTGAAATATGTTTCACGTCATGTCTCCAGTGGGAATTTTACTTTATGCAAAACTTACCGTTCTGCAGTTTGAACCTGTGGCCTAAGTATTTCAATACACATTGACTGACACACACACACACACACACACACACACACACACACACACACACACACACATATATATATATATATATATATATATATATATATATATATACACACACAAACACATACATATACACATACTTATACATATGTATATCTATATCATAAAATACATTTAAAGCTTCTGTGGTATCTGAATTGACACTAGAGTAGTTATTCATGCTTCTTCTGGTTATAATTTTTTGTAGCAGTAATATATCAGAAATCTGTTTGTTTCTGTAGCTTAAATTATACAGATAAGTTTGTTAAATTGTTTTTACTCACTCCTCTGATGCCCTTCAGAACCCAGTACAGCCCCAATCCATTCTACCCAACATCTCTGCTCATCCACCACTGAATCTCCCAGTTGTTCCTTTCTGGGTACCCTGGACATGACACTTCACTGGATGGGCCTCCTCAAACTCTCTTCGAATTGGACTTCAATTATACTCATTATTAGAGGGATCCGGTAAGGAGCAGTGAGGGTGGAGCCTGGGACATATGATAATTGTGAAGGTAGGTCAGTTAACTTTTCTGTGGATGTAACATCAGGGCATCATCACCGTCTCCTTGTATTTAACCAGAGATGTCCTGCAAGGCTACTGATTTCCACCAGAAGTTGCTTAGGCATAAAGTTTCTCTACCCCCATTAAAGGAAAACTGACTGTTGGTTTCTTCATCTTATCCCCTGACCAGCTCTACTGGCAGCTTGAATCTGTTCTGACACTCAGGTCACCAGCAGTGGAAACAGATATCCTGCCTCTGTAACATCATGCAGGTAAGTCTGTAAAAATGTTTCTGCTCAGACACTTAAAAAATGTTGATCCATGTAAGCATGTTAGTAAGGTCCGGGGAAACTGTGGCTTACTAAGGTTATAATTTGTGTAATAACTCTGGTGAGGAGTCTGTTTATTATTATTTCATGAAATAAGTTTTTGTTTTATGCTTACATTATAGTTCCTGACAATAAAGCAATTTCTAGTGAATCCTGTATCCATTCTGTACTAGAATTCTGGACATATGCAAGGTCACCATCTGAGTTACAGTTTTCAAATGATCACACCATTCTAATGTGCTGCCTGAAGAGACGCTCACAAAATGATTGTGGACTTTATAAAAATAGCTAATCATAAATAATGCCTTCATTAAATCTGTCAGAAAGGTTGGTTAACAAATTGTTAAAGCCAAAGTCTGATTTGCTTGCCCTTTTAATGTACAGTATAAGGCAGAATTCACCCTCTATCAATGACTTGTCAATGCTAATTCAAGGCGATGAGCCTGAGTTTGAACTAAGAACTGTATATGACTTTAGTTTGTAGTGCTGGTTTTAAAATTGCACTACTAAGCACTATTAAAGATCAAGTCTAAAGGTGTGAATTGACCTTTGTTTTTGTATAAAAAAAGCATTTGCATGCATCATTATCATAAATTTTTGGCAAAAAAAAAAATGTTAATTTAACAGTTTAGCAATTACATCACTAACTTACAATTACTTCCCTATGCTAATCTGGCATTATTAGAGCTGGAACCCAGACTGACGTATAAATGCTGTAAACACAGCTTACTACATCCAGCCTTCTGAGTTCAGAAGAAATATTCAATAATTGATATTTTTTTAATAGCGTGCTTGGGCTCTGCCTGAGCTAGTGTTATTTCTCACTAGAATTTAGAATCTTGACGAGAAAATGATTTTGCGTATCTACGTACTATTCCTCATAGATTTAACAGCCTGGAAAACTATTACTATGTTTTGAATTTTTTGAGTGCTAATTTAAACCTTTTTTATTATATCAAGCAAAATGACTTAGCTGTGGCAAAGGATAAACAGAAGTTCCTGACTGACACAGATAATGTATCTAAGATGACACCTTTATTAAGACACTGCATTATTTATAAAAGCTGTAGCAGACTATGGGATTTACAAGATTGACACAGAAAGTTTGCAGCATTGATAAAGCAGTAGAATATGTGTGTGTGTGTGTGTGTGTGTGTGTGTGTGTGTGTGTGTGTGTATATATATATATATATATATATATATATATATCCATGTTTGTATATTACTCAAAAATGAATGCTTGAAACGCTGAACATAAAATAATTGTGCTAAAATACAGACCACAGAAATGGTAAAAAAATCACTTCTGCAGGGGGGCAAGCCCCTTCCACCTCCTCCCCGTGTGAGGGGACTGTATCCTCGACACCCCAGCTAATTAAATATATTAACTCTGTTGTCACCCAATCTTGGACTTTAGCACTGTAAAAAGGCTTTTTATCAAAAATAATTTGATGTAAACGTACAGTGTAAGAAAATAGAAACTTTGAGAATGGTGAGAGCCAGCAGCAGCAGAGTGAGAATCTTCAGATTGTGTCTTCACAAAAAGTTGTAATGTAGCAAGGACCGGTGAAAGAAAATAAAAACAGCACGTAATTGCCTCAAACTCATGGATAAGCTATGGGTAGACCCCACAGAGTTCAGAAGCAGATTGCCAGGACCTTTCTCCCCCACAGGTAGTGCTGCTTCTCAGTTATGCCCCAACCAGGTTTCAAACCCAGGTCTAGTAGTTGGTAATCATGTGGCTTAACCTCTACGCCATCAAGTTGGGGTTGCAAAAGTAAGAGTGGTATGAAATGGAATTCATTTTGTTATGGAGGACTACTAATGTAATTGGCCAGTAGCTCAAAATAGTTCTAAAACCTGAAAAAATACACTTAATGTAGTATCTTTTGAGTATTTTGATATAAAAAGCTTATGACATACTTATGATGTTAATATTAATTTAATGTGATCAGTGTAACATAATGTATGCTGTATCTTAGACTGTATATGCATAAATGACAACTGCTGTGTAGCTACATAGTTCTCCATTCATACATTTATATAGCATTGCAGACTGGAGTGTACTTCCCGAGGGAATGTGACACTTGACACAAGGTATCTTTGGGTGTTTTTTAATTCTACTTTTCTCTGTCCCCAGACATAGAAACAGGTAAAGTAATAATAAGAAAAAGGTATACACTGTGCCATAACTGCACTGAATACCAAGACAAACATATACAGCACACATTCTCAACAATGTATTTTTAATGCCTTGCTTCCTGCCCAAGGATTTGTTTTTTGATGTTTATGGTAAAGCATCATCATCATCTCCCTCGGTGGGAATGATGTGTTTTCTGATCAGCGTACTACCCCAGTAAACAATCTAACAAGTAAGCAAACAGACATATATATGTACATACACACATACATGAGTAAATAAATGAATAAATAAATACTTCAAATAATTATTTGTGGACATTCTTCATCATGGATTTCTACAATAGTCTAGTTTCTGCTCTTAATAGGACAGTTGCCATATAGGTTGTATCATGTGAAAGTGATAAACACGGCTCAAATTAGCTATGATTAGGTCAGTACCTAATATGTTGATTTGTCACCAGCTGTTCAGGTACACTAATCCGTGTGTGTGTGTGTGTGTGTGTGTGTGTGTGTAGGGGGGTAACAGGACAGTTTGGGATCAGTGCTGCAGCTTTTATTTTCATTTTTACAACAACCCCCTCACTGACAAATGTTAGCATGTATTGAAAAATCCACATGTTCTCTGTTCTCAGTAGGTATCTGGCCATGGTGGTGACCACAGCTTTGTGTTAGGGTGTGTGAAGATAGGTGAAGGTTGCCAGTCTAGCCAAATAGAATTTTGTAGATAATACTGTCATTTGTAAATATTAATATAAGCCACAGACTTGTTCTCTTAAATGGGAAAAACTAGTGTTAAATGTGGACCTGCAAAAATGTGTCAACAGTGCACTCTGCTGTAACAAAAAATCTTTGATGTCAAAACTTGGAGCCTATATGTCTGGATGAAGGAATTATGGCTATTGTCTTGAGACCAGAGTTAATTGCTAGAATTTGCATGTATAAATTATTTTATTGTTCTGGCTTCCTGACCAGCTACAAGATCAAAGGCTATTAACCTCTGAGAATCTGTTAACCTGGGAATCAGAAAGACATGATGTAATCTGAATCAATGTGGTACTGTGTTATCAATTTAAAGACAGAAAGAATGAGGGTATTTAGCATTTGCCTTGAGAACATCCAACTTACCAGATCTCTGCCTGTGTCTAGATGTAAGTA
Source organism: Protopterus annectens (assembly GCF_019279795.1). Taxonomy (NCBI): domain Eukaryota; kingdom Metazoa; phylum Chordata; order Ceratodontiformes; family Protopteridae; genus Protopterus; species Protopterus annectens. The sequence goes on along the minus strand of NC_056741.1, from coordinate 1,397,795,742 downwards.
GGATTTCAGAACTTTGTTTTCTCCTAGATATAGCTAGGAAATATGAAGATTAGACTAGTTTGTTTTTTCTGTGATGTCAGAACTTTTGCTACTGTATTATTTTAAGTATTTCTCTGTGATCTCTGAACTCTTGACTAGCACTGTGTAGTAAAAAGTATTGTCTTGTGTTTGTATTATTTATTATTAAATATTTTTAAACCTTTCAACTGTGGCTGTTTTGTGTAGAGATAATTTAATCTCTAAGGATACATTGCATGTGTATAGTGATACTGTACCAAGTCACTCTAAATAAGTCTTCACTGTTTGGCTGCACTTACCATTTGGATAATAATATTGCACAGTAATAATTGGACACCCTTCATAAGGGACTTTGAGTAGCTGATAAATATTACCTGGGTGGTGGCAGTGATTTCTACTGTATAGTCTGGGTAAAAGGGGCACAGCTGGAGAACCTGTGCCAGCCTTCCCAAGGAGTGTCTGTGTGGTTGTGTAAACTCTTATCTCAAAGTGTGTGTGTCTGTGTGTGTGTGTGTGTGTTTGTGTGTCTGTGTATGTGTGTGTGTGTGTGTGTGTGTGTGTGTGTGTGTGTGTGTGTGTGTGTGTGTGTGTGTGTGTCAGTTACTTGGTCAGGGACATGATGCACTGGTTCGACAGAGAGGGTGCTGGAGGTTTTAGTTTGCTCACTAGGCTGAGATCTGGACCCTATAGCTGTGCCAGTGGGGAGTCTTATCGGGAACCTGGAGAGGAAGGGAGCAACCAGCCCCAGACTGACTGTGATCTCTGTGTGCTCTTAAGGGAAATTGTACTTTACTGTGTGTGTGTGTGTGTGTGTGTGTGTGTGTGTGTGTGTGTGTGCGTGTGTGTGTGTGTATTTATTATCCTTTCCCTATATGGATGCCCCTCACTGGTGTTAGTGGTGAGGATTGAGGCTTCTTGATTGCTGTGCCAGTGCACAGGCATCACAGGGTGCATGGAGCACAATACATTGGCCTGTGATGTATGTGCATGTGGTGGAGACGTACTGGCAGTTGGTCATAACAGTTTAAGGTTTTGTAGATTTTGTGTTGTTGTGCTTACTTATTTCTCTCAAGATTCTTGTTTCTTTGAAGAATGACAAAGACTTAAGAATTGCCCTATCCTTTAGGATTCCTTAGTTTAATAGAAACCCCACTTCCCCATTTTTACAGTTGTGGCTTGAAATAGTTGATCATGGATTTGTTAAGAAATAGAATCATTGTGTTATTTCTAAAAGAGGAGATTACTGTAACTGTATTACATTTTAAAGTGGTCCCACATCAACATTTTTCAGTTCCTACTCAGGAAACTGGAATGTATTTTCCTCTTCAAAAAGACATTTGTTTCCTAATAGGTTTTGCTTTGTTTGCTTTGAACCACAAGCAATTTCTTTCACATGTGTCTTGAATAACTGGCAAGTGTGACAGATCTAACAACTTTAGCATTAACAGGCTGAACTAATGTAGGAAAACAAATCTAACATTTTAAGGTGTACAGTTCTAATGGCAGATCATAACCATTCACAGGGTTTGAGTAATGTTTACCCTGGAAACCAAAGGAAAGGACAGAAACAAATGAAGGATTATGCTACCATAGGTTGAATGCATATAATTAAAACAAAAATAACCTGAAAGCATTCCTCATAGCGAAGGAGACGAGAACTGCAGAGCAAAGGGGTGATGTTTTTCAAATACAGAACTATTAGAAAAGGGGAATGGAATTCAGAAGGATAACAGATTCGGTTAGCTTTGTAAAGAAAATGTTAAATGCTAAAAGAAAGACTTCTTTGTTATTCCTTTCCTCAATATTCAGTATGTAGCCCTAGAAATTCTACCATCAGAGAGAGAATAATTGACATCGCAAGTTAAAACTCATTTCAGTCTGAAAACGCTGATGTAGATTTCTAATATGCAAAAGTGATTTGACAATTAATTCTTAATATATGTTACTGCATTAGGACTATCCTCCCAAGCAGGAAATGCACATGCATGCAGACCTGATCACATGCAGAAACACACTCATGCACGTTCACACATGCATATCCATGCACACACAAACACATATTGTTTCCAAGTTTTGATAATTATGATACACTGCATTCTTGAAACAAGTTACAACATCACCATCTATCCAGCTGACATCACCATGTCTATTCTATTTCAGAAAATTATAGTGGTTAGGAGAATTATTATTTGTATAGCATATTTTAATGCTTATTCACTGTCTTGAATAACTAGAAAACCTTTACTTTTCATGTCTAGCAGTGATATAAGCATTTTGCGCAATATTTTTGATTTAAAGAATGCTGATTTTTCATATATGAATAGTGCATTAAATGCAAACTACAGGAGTGATGTATCAGCATGGAATCTGATTTTAGAACAATATATTATGATGAGCATTTCTTTTTACAAGTTACTGCTGTAATGTAACAACATTAACAAGACAACCATTTTACAGGAATCAAAATATATTCTTAATTTCCAGTTATTCATTCAGTCTGCAAACAACGTAATCCTGTTGAATCTAAGGATTGTCCCAAAGACCATATAATAATTTTGTGAGATGTATTCATCAGAGTAGAATCTCTGATATTTACAAACTCTTACAACAGGTACCACCTTTGGACTTTTATCCTGCTGATGTATTTTCTCAAACGTCAGAACTTGTCTAGCAACATGTCCTTTTGTGCATGAGGTTGCAGCCATTAAGATATCATTAGTGTTACACAAATGACCATCAACACATAATGTATTTTCACAATGTTATAGGATCATAGACTATTATAAGATCTTACATCAAAATCAAACCCTGTACCTTGTAGGGTAAGAGCTTAACCATTATGCCAGCCCTTACCTCTTGTTAGCTTGCTGAGCTGCATAAGTCTTTTGTGTGCTTAAGTGAAATCTGATCAAACCTTAAGAGAGAGAGAGAGAGAGAGAGAGAGAGAATGGGGCAAAAGACTGGGGGTGCAAGTCTAAGTTTCTGTACAATGTGTCTTAAAATCTTAAAATCTTGATTTCTGTAGTTCATTTGATCACATTTGTTGTATTTTTTTAATTATGGTTTCATTAACAGCATTGAATTTTATTTTGTGAGTCAGTGGTGCACTGCAGGGTTTTTCTTTTCATTTTTCTTCACTGCTGTACAATCATGGACTTGTATATAAGTACACAGATATTGGGTCAAGTCCCCCACATGGTGAATGCAAGGGGCTTGCCCTCCTGCATAAAATATATTTTTTTCAGGTTGTTTCATATTATGCTTCTTAATGTTTAAAGAAAACTGATGAACTGCAAATTGCTGTAGGGTGATTTCACTGAATATAGATACAGCATACATAAATAAATATGGAGAAATCCATTGACTGAGCACTGAAGAGAAAGGAAATTGTAGAAGGGTAATAATATTGCTGTAAGAATGACTACCTGGTAAGCCAACTCTATTCTAACAGTATGTTATACGAGTATCCTCTCTTACTCAAGGGACTTCTGGAGTAAGTTGCACTTTTAAGCAGAATCATAACTAGGTCTGCCATCTTCATATGAGGTGATACATCAGAAAAGGGTCTACTGATAGTTGCAGCTTTCTGAATCTTGCTCAACTCTTAGAAGGAGTAGTTGATTTATGGACAGTGTAGCTAAAACTGTGCCTGTTGCAAAGCTTTGAGCCCAACTGTATCTTGTCTGGCTTCAGCATGAATTTGCACCCAGTAGGTCATTTCATCGATCACCAGTCCACAAGGAAAGATATGTTAACAGGGAAAAGTTTGTTTTTTTAGTCCAGCTTCTGTGTCTAAGCTACTAGCGAGTGACTCTATCGTGGCCATGAGTTGCCCAGCTTGAGTTACCTGAGATAGCTCTGTTGAGGAAAAGCTGGACATAAAACTAATCAACCTGCTGAACTACAAATTGCTGCATTCAGTATAGGTTCACTGACAGAACACAGCTTGGAAGTGGATGGCATGATAGTAAGGAGGAGGCTGGACATCCTCTGTATCCAGGAGATTAGATGGAAGGGCAGTGTGACAGCCAGTTGGCTTGGGGTCCAGAGTCTAACACACAGGAAGAGGATAAACTAGAAATGAGAAAGGAGTGGTGGTGAGGGAGAAGCTTCAGAAGACAGCGTGGAATGTCATCAAAATTAGTGATAGACTTATGACAATCAGACTCCAGTGTAAGGGTGGGGCACTATTCATAATCTCAGCCTATACCCCACAGCAGGGTTGTGAAAGTGAAGAAAAAAAAATGCATTCAGGCAGCAGTTACAGGACCTACTAGATAAAGCAGGACAACATGAACTGATGTTGCTAAAGAGTGACCTGAATCCGCATATTGGGATAGAGGCAACAGGATATGAAGACTACCTGGGTCCACATGGGTGGGGCAACAGGAATAAAGAAGGAGAGGCCATTTTAGACTTCTGCACTTCTGCCTGGCAAATGGCTTGATGGTGGCCAACACATGGTTCAGCAAGATAGACAGTCGCAAGAACACATATAGGAGTGGCCAACATGTAACTCAGGTCAACTTCCTCCTAATAAGGAAAGTGCACTGGGGTATAAACAGTGACTGCAGAGTCATCCCCAGCAAAACAGTCAAATCATAGCATAAACCACTGGTTTCCACAATCTGCAAGCAGTGGTCAGAGAAAACTCAGATCAACAGAAAATAGGCTGGAGATAAATCACAAGAGTTCAAGGAATTACTCGGGGCTCTAGCACCTCAGGAAGAAGAAGAAATAGGTGGAGTTGAAGAACAATGGCAGGGCCTCAAAACAGCATGTGTGAGGACTACAGGACAGATATGCAGCCAAGCTAGGTATGGCAATAAGCTACATAAGGAAAGCTGGTGGTAGAATGCAAAAGTCCAGGAAGTCATCAAAGGAAAGAAAGAAAGAAAGAAAGACAGAGTGCTGAAAAAAGTGAGAGATAGAAAAGATGGTCTAGATTAAGAAGGAGTACTGGTTGGCTGACAAAGACTGTAAGAGAAGAGTCATAATAGCAAAGAACAAGGCATCAGATGCACTCTACCAGCTTCTGAAAAGTGACTCAGTAGATGGCACAAAGAAGCTCTGTCAGGCTGTAAGGCAAAAACAGAAAGATAAAGAAGATAGTCTGACACCTGTTGTAAGGGATGCCAGCAACAACTTGCTCACCAGTTCACAGGACATGAAAGGCAGATGGAAGGAATGCTTTCATCAGCTTCTGAAGAAAACCACACCGAAGCTGTACTACCCCAGACACAGCCCACAGTGAGAGAAGAGGAGGAGCCCACCCTAGATGAAGTAAGAACAGCATGAACAAAAAATGAAGTTAGAGAAAGTAGCAAGCTCAGATGAGATTACAGCAGATATGATAGAGTGAAACAGGGGAGAAATGGCTCCTGAGGGTACTCATAGCAGTATGGAGAGAAAGGTAATACCCAGATGACTGGAGTATAAACATACTAGTGACAGTGTTCAAGTACAAAGGGAACACTTCTATCACACTTCAAGAATGTTCTGGAGAGTGTGATTGATAAATGAATATGCAGAGCAGTAGAAACTAAGACTGAAGATGAGCAGCTTGGATTCAGATCAGGTTGCAGCAAGTTAGACCAGATGTTTGCAGTGAGATAGATACTTGAGAAGAAGCTAGAAAGGAGGACTGAGTCCAGCTTGACTTTCCTAGACTTGGAGAAAGCATATAATAAGATCCCAAGAAAGCTGATTTGGGTATTCCTGTAGTGGTATGAAGTCCCAGAAACATTGGTAGAATTAGTGCAGACTATGTACAATGACCACTGACTCAAGTATGGACAGTGTTTGGTCTCACAGAGGGGTTCCAAGTGGGAGTGGGTGTTCATCAGGGTTCTCCTATGAGCCAAATGCTGTTCATACTAGTGAAGGGCTACATTAGCAAATGGGTCAGAGGGAACAGCTCAACAAAGTAGCTTTATACAGGTGGTGTGGCATTACAAGCAGATTCTGAGCAAAAACTTCAGCAAAGAATAGGACAGTAGAATACAAAATTGAAGGCACATGGGATGAAACTGAGTACAGATAAGACAGTTGTAATGGTAGCAAGTGGGAGAAATCAGAAGAAGATGCGAATTGAGATAGAAAGGAACACAGTGGAACAGGTTAACAGCTTCAAGTATCTGGGATGGATGGTTGAGTAGAATGGAAGTCTGAATGAGGAGGTCAAAACTAGAATCAGAGGTGCTACATCCAACTGGAACAGATTGTCAGAGTATCGTATGACAGAAGAATGTAAAAGAAGCTGAAAAATATAGTGTACAAAACAGTGGTGTAACCAGTGTTTCTGTATGGTACAGAAACCTGGGCAGTAAAGGTAGAGCAGCTGAGGAAGCTTGAGGTGATAAAGATGAAGTGCCTGAGATGGGTGGTAGGATGCACACTGTGTGGCAGATGAAGAAATGAGAATATCAGAGCACAAGCAAAATAAGTAAGTTGCAGAGAAGGTCAAAGAGAACAGATTACAGTGTCTCAGGCACATGTGCAAAAAAGCAGAAGACAATCTGGAGAAGAACATTTGGGACAGATAGAAAGGAGGCAAGATAATAATAGGGCATAAAGCAAAGAAAATGGATGGATTGCATGAATGAACACCTGTGACAATCAGGCATACTATCGAAGAAGGTTGGAGAGCGGCACTGAATCAAGAGAGATGGTGGAAGTTGACACAGTACCCCAAGCCCATGTAGAAAATGGGAAAAAAGGGGGTTGATGTTGATGATGATGAAAGATCTACTGTGTGGATCTGTTGATGGAGCATATATGCTCATCATCATATCCTAGTCTACAACAATTTCAGATGATGTTTGCATTTTTCTGTTACTGGGTCACATTTTCATTTTTTTTGTTTTGTCCTTTGGGCTGTCTACTACTCCCAAGGTATTTACAAAGTGCCTAGCTTCAGTAAGTGCCCATTGCAGGTTGTAGGTAATTAAAAATTTCATGTACCTAGACCACTGCCTGACAGTAACAGAGTCCTTTGAAAATTGTCAAAAGTCTCTCATCTGGGTTGTGAAGCTTTTTGTCAGCCTGAGATTTCTGCTAAACAGGGAGAAATCTTCTCTTAGCCCTACTCACAGAACAGAATTTCTTTGCTGTCTTTTGGGTACATCCATAATGATGGATTTATTTCCTCAGGATAAAGTGCTGTCTTATGTGATTCATTTTCTGGAATTCCCCAAGCTGACTCAGGCAACTGCCAGGAATATCTCTGAATTTTGGAGGCATAGCCTCTACTATTCTCATGATTCTTTTGGCCAGACTTCATGCACAGAAAATTCAATGGCTTGTCAGGACTCTTTGGACCCAACGCCTATATCCTGTGTCCTTTCAGATTCCTGTTCTGGGGTTGTGAAAAAGGAGCTCCATTGGTAGGTACATCACTTGACACTCAACACAGGTCATCCGCTCCATTGGTTGGTACATCACTTGACACTCAACCCAGGTCATCCACTCCATTGGTTGGTACATCACTTGACACTCAAACCAGGTCTTCTGCTGGTACATCACTTGACACTCAACCCAGGTCTTCCTCTTTCCCCATAGTCAACTACTCAAATGATGACAATGGATGCCGCAGAGTTTGCTTAGGGGACTATGTCCAACAGAGTAACAGTTTGGGGGCTTTGGAACAGGCATGATAGGTTGAAACACATCAATACCAAAGAAATGATGTCCCTTTTATATTCTCTTCAAGGTCCTTTGCTGGTAATCACAGACAATACCACAGTGATCTGGTATATAAACCAACAGGAAGGAAAAGATCTTACTCCCTTTGCAAACTATCTATGGCGGTCTAGGATCTAGAAATTCAACACAATTAATCCCTCCAGGCAACTTCCATTCTGTCAGATCAGAATTTTGAGGCAGACAAGCTGATCAGATCAAGCGCAGACCCTCACGAATGGATATTGAAACCCCGGTCTTCTGGAAATTAGTCCTCCCGAGGGGGATCTGCACTAACAGATTGTTGGTCTCCTGACACAACATACAGTTGTAGATGTTCTGCTCCAAGATTTCATGTATTCATGCCTGGAAGACAGATGCATTTTCATTCACTTGTTTCAGAATGTTCCTTTTTGCTTTACCACCTTTTCTGCTAAAAGAACAAAGCAAAAAAAAAAACTAAGTTCTTTTAAAGATTGAAAAGGACTCTCTAAAGATTATAGTGATGACACCCTCTTGGACCAGGGACTCATGATTCTTCCTTCTGTTGAAATTGGCCAGGATCAGTTACCGCAAGCTTCCTTTCAGGATGGACTTACTCACACAGGATGAGAGATTTTTAATACATTCTGACCCTCAACTTCTTCATCAGACTGCCTGAATGATTAAATTTTAATTCCTTATGGAGACACATTTTTGAAGGGTTTATATCAGAATCTCGAACAATCACAATGTCGAATCTGATATTGCCGACACATAAACAGCGAAACCGCAGAACATTGAAGAGGTAAACAGAAATCTCCATAAGGGGAGTGTTAGAAAAATCTACATGCTGCCTAGAAAAATATATTTACAATGTGTGCTGCTTAGAAAATATATTTACATACATGCTGCTTAGAAAATATATTTACATACATGCTGCCTAGAAAAATATATTTACAATGTGTGCTGCTTAGGAAGATGTGTATTTAATCATTCAAACACATATAAAGTTGTGTGATCAAATATATAGAGAAATGTGTGCCTTAGTTAGGAATAAATGTACTTAATGCATTTAATTCTGTCTTACTAGAATAACAGTAGAAATAAACCTGCATATTATTGCTTGAAGTACAAGCTGCAGTGTAATCAGAAATTTGACCTTGGCAGCTTGCAGATGCAGTCTGGCTCATGTCTTTCAAGTAAAGATTATTTTGCAAAGTTAGAAAATAATAAATCTGTTCGCATGTATGTCCTCTTTCCTGCCTCCACCAGGGAAGTAGCCTTGTGCGCACTATCTCTGATAGTGCGCAGCTGGGGACAAGAGAAACAAAGGGAGACTTTAAGGAAGACATACATCTATTGTATTTGAACTAATCAGAGAACCTTGAATTGGCTACATCCTCAGGAGGTCATCGTGACTGACCAGCTGTTTGCAAGGCTGCAACATTCTCATGGGAAAAGGACTTTTTGAAAAACACAAACTCAGCACTTCTTATGAATTACTATGATGTAAAGACCCTGTCACTGACCACACCAGTAAGGTGGGCAAAACTGATAATGAAATGTATATAACCAATGTGTTTTGGTCAATAAAGCAGTCAAAATTCTATACAAACTTTGTGTATGGTTTTTTGCCTCCTAATGTACATTAGAGCTTTAAGATATCCTAGCTTTCCTGCATTATTGTTTGTTATTAATTGACATTGTGTTTGAATAACTCAATGATTTTTACAGTCTGACTCTAACAAATTTATTTAACATCTTGGTCCTAATCGTGCGGAATTCCCTTGGTAAGCTACAGGTCAGAATATATAGGTGGTATTGAAGTCTGCGCAGAAGAAGGAAAGACCTCCGACTGAATTGTCGTGCCCAAAGAGGCTGTCCACTTGTCTGATCTGTGGCCGAAAAGCGGAAAACTGGGTCCTAAAAAGCCTATCAAACATAAGCAGGAGGCTCGGTAAGCAGAATTCCTCTCTTTGTTTTTGTTTTAGATCGGGGACCAGGTTACACTGTGCTATTGCTAAGGTTTGTGATAGCAGGGAGAGAGGTAGTCGAAGTATTGTATCTTGAGTCATAGATCAGGAAATAAAGCAAAACAAAGTAAACAGTCATTCTAGACACTACTGTGAATACGGGGAATAGAGATACCACGTGGTACAAGAGAAAGGGTTACGTAACAGTTCTGTTGTTTTTTTTTTCTCTCTCTCTCTCTTCTTTTTTTCTCTTTCAGAGACATGGGAAATGAGTGCACTAAAGGGTCACGTGACCCGCCCCTAACAGAAGATGCAAAATATATGCAATTACAAAGAGCAGATAATGTGAGATATTTTGCAACATGGGTTAACAAGTATGACTTTGATGGTAAATTGGATAAAATGGCATTAATAAAACTTTTAAGACAGTTAAAATCTGACGCAGAAGGTCAGGCAAAAAGCAACGACAGTTGGGTGTTCCTCAAGCACATAGGTGGATTGAGGAAGCGAACCAAGGAACAGAAAAACAAAATGCAAAGGCATTATTTTTAGACAAAGAGGATAATAATGTAATAGTAGCATCGGTCCCTCCCCTACCACGCCCACCGATGCCTTACTCAGAATATGAAGCGGAGGGCGGCTGACCCCCACGCTACCCAGAGACAACAGGGATATTAAGACAACCATTTGTAAGAGAACCTATCGACTAGATCCCGAACACGCCAAACACTTGTAGATGTTCAACCAAGCGGAATTTATTAGATGAGGGTGAGGAAATCTGTCCATTAATAGAAGTACCAAACCCAAGAGGCAGGACAGGAGGGCCAGGCCTCAACTCTCTTAGTATACAGACCATGGACACCGGAAGACATCCTAAAAGCTACAGAAGGAATTCCCATCCAAAAATTAACTTTGAGAAATTTTTACAGGATTTACAGGGTATGAGATTAAGTTACCACTTAAATGGGGAAGAGGTAGAAAGAGTAGTTAGACAAATTTTAGGTCCAGACTGGCACATGATTTGTGGCACCTGGAATGCCCGTGACGACAACACAGGCCACTCCTACATAGTGACGCAGAACTAGATACTAGATTGAAGGGTCTTACAGACCGCATTACTGAAAAATGGAAACCTAGGGCAGACTGGACTTGCATTAACCAGTGTGTACAACAAGATAATGAAACTGTGGATGCATACTATGGTAGATTGTTAGAATGTTTTAATAACCATAGTGGCATGCCTGTTCCTGAAAATCAAAAATGATAGTTCATATGAACAACAATTGAAGAATGCATTTTTGAAAGGTTGTATTGCCCTGTCAATAGCTTCATCACGAAGCACATGATAGATCACCGAACAAGTAGGCTTCAAGCCTTGTTAGAGTATGCTAGACATGCCGAAAAACATTTTAACAGTAAAAGAAAAGAAAACGCAGGTCTTCACAGCTGAAGACGCGGAAGTTTTTGTAGTACAAGCAGCCAAAAGGGCAAGCAAAATATTCAGGGTAACAAACGCTCTGACAAAACTCAGAAATCTATGAGAGCAGAAAGAAAAAAGGTGAATGCTTCAATTGCGGTAAGAAGGGACATTTGGTAAGGGATTGCAGGAGCAAGGCACCTGGAAAAAAGGATAAGGAAGATGAGGATTGACTATATGACAGTTATGCTGCTCAGCAGTTATCAGAAGAGACTAATGAGCAGGGGGATGATGTAAATACCTTAGAAGAAGCAGATGACATGCAACTGGATGTAGAGGTTGGGGAAAGTGAAGTTTTAGATCTGGCACTACTAAGCTTAGAGCTCTATTTAGCAGACACGAAACCGAAGTTACACTTCTGGTAGAAGGGAGAGAAATCAAATTTTTGTGTGATTCAGGAGCATCACGAACTTTGATACATCCTTCAAAGTTACCGGAACATTCTGAGTCACCTGATTTCATATTAGTGAAAGCAGCAAACGGACAGTTGTACAGGGAACCACTTTCCCATGATATAGCAATAACTGATCCAGTCTCGGCATGACCCAGAGAAGTAAAATAGTACTTTCTGCCAAATGCCCCATGAACCTATTAGGAAGAGACCTTATGCAACTTTTGGCATAGCAGTAGTCCCTACCATGAACGGTATGGAGGCACAAAGACAAACTGACACCTTTGTAGTATGGTCGGAGGGGGAGGCTTATTATTGGTACAGCCAGGATCTGGTTACAACCGACCAGGGCAGTGACCGAGGAATTGATGAATGTAGCCACTAGCAAGGTGCCTCCCCTCGATACTGACCAGCAACATTTATTACATTGTACCCTATATTATTGTAGCACACCAGGACCTGATAAAGAATACGAACAAAAGTTGTTCAGGAATCCTGCAAATAGACTGATATTACGGACCCTATACTGGGACACTGAGGGCAACAGTGTGGTGAGTTGTTCGTTACCTCAGGAGTTTTTGGAATTGTACAAATCCAATAAACTACCACACGTTAGCCTAACCAAAAACAAGAATGTTAGGTGGGTAGACTTGGGTGACAAAGTGACAGGATGGGAGAGACTAACTGACTTAGAGTTATCGGACTTAGGAGTACAGAAACAGAAACTGAATTGGTTAGCATAAGCCCAGCTGTACACTTACAACAGAGTGAAGACAGCTGAATGGCGTTCTTGATAGAAGAAGAAGAAAAAGCTTTGAGTAAAATACCAAATGTTCTTTGGTCAACAGGAAAATCAGATGTAGGACTTATTCGTACAGCAGGGCCAGTAGTTATTACACCAAAATCAGCCTTTAGACCAAGGAAAAGACAATATCCTTTGAGCAAGGATGCAGAACAGGGAATCAAACCTATTATAATGGCATTACTCAAGGAAGGGATACTGGTGGAATCTTTAGATTCACCATGTAATACTCCTCTATTTCCTGTAAAAAGCAAACGGGAATGGCGGATGGTACAAGATTTACAAGCTGTAAATGATGCAGTAATACCAAGAGCACCTACGGTGCCAGACCCACATACCTTGTTAAATGATTTAAAGCCGCAACAGAAATATTTCACCGTGGTAGATATTAGCAATGCATTTTTCTCAATACCTATCCACCCTGACAGCCAGCATTGGTTTGCATTTACATTTCAGGGCAAAAGGTATACGTACACTCGACTACCACAGGGATATAGTGAAAGTCCAACAATATTCGCACAAGAGATGGCTAGCAACCTGGTGGGGTTTTCTCCACCAGGGGGCAGCCAAGTACTACTTTATGTAGATGACATCTTGCTTGCAGCTCCTACCCAGCAACAGTGTAGGGAAGACACAATAGCATTACTGAAATTCTTAGCTGAGCAAGGGCATAAAGTGAATAAACATAAATTGCAACTTTGGAAAGAACAGGTTAAATACCTGGGATATGTGATATCCAAAGAAGGCAGAACATTAGATGAAGAACGAAAAACAGCTATTTTACAAGCACCCAGACCAACTACCAAGAAGGAAATGATGTCTTTCTTGGGAGCGACTAATTTTGTCGAAGTTGGATACCAATTATGCTTTAGAAACGGCTCCATTGGCTGATTTAATATTTAAAACACCAATGGCAGCACAAGAAACACTACACTGGACTCGGAAGCAGAGGCAGCCTTTTGCAGACTAAAAACTGATAGTTTCATCATTAGTTTTAGGGCTTCCGAATTACCATAAGAGATTTTTCCAAACTGTAGATTGTAGGGGATATATGACGCCAGTACTGACGCAACAACATGGCGGCAAGCAGCCCCATAGCTTATTATTCATCACAGTTAGACCCGGTGGCACGATCATTACCACCCTGCGTACAAGCAGTAGTCGCAGCAGCTATGGCAGTGCAAGCTTCAGCCTCAGTGGTGTTGTTTCATCCTCTCACGCTGAGAGTACCTCATGCAGTTGCGATAATTTTACTGCAGGAAAAATAGCATTTTTATCCCCTGCCAGACATCTTTCTTGCATGACCATACTATTGAGTCAACCCCATATGACAATTGAACGTTGTACAACATTAAATCCGTCAACGTTACTTCCAATTCCTGTGGATGGCATACCGCACAGCTGCCTACAGGAAATGGAACAAATAACCACACCCAGACAAGATCTTACTGATGTACCTTTAGCTGACGAGAGGTGACATTTTTTGTGGATGGGTCCTGTAGACGAGGTCCTACAGGGAAGAACCTAGTGGGCTATGCAGTAGTGACTGATGACGAAATCATAGAAGCACAACCCCTGCAACATAACCTGTCAGCTCAAGCAGCAGAATTGATAGCTTTGACACGTGCTTGCACTCTAGCGAAAGGCAAATGTGCTAACATATATACTGACAGTCAGTATGCTTTCTCTACAGTGCATGTCTTTGCACAACAATGGAAAAACAGGGAATGATAACATCTACTGGCAAGCCGATTAATCATGCAATTAATTCTGAACCTGTTAGATTCTATTCAGTTACCCACTAGAATAGCTATCTGTAAATGTGCAGCCCATACAAAACAACAAGACAGAATTTCAAAGGAATGCTCGGGCTGATGCAGCTGCGAAGCAAGCTGCCTCAGACCCAGAAACTGTGCTTTTAAATGAAGAACTACAACCTTCTGAGACTCTAGATTTAGAAATGTTAAAACAATGCAGACATTAGCTACAAAAGCAGAAAAGCAAAAGTGGATAAAACGAGGAGCAATCCTTAAAGAGGGACTGTACATCTCCAAAGAGGAGAAGCCCATATTACCATCTAATTTATTTAGATATGCAGCTTTGTTGAGCCATGGGCAGAGCCATGTCTCAACAGGGGGGATGGTACAGTTAGTTAACAAAACATTCCAAACATATGGATTTACGAATTATACACAAAAATTCTGTGCAACATGTCATATTTGTAGCAAACATCATGCACAGGGAGCATTTAAACCAAAGCGAGGGAGTTTTCCAACACCACCCTATCCGTTCCATACTATTTGTATGGATTTCATAGAACTGAACAAATGTGAAGGAAAAAAATACTGTTTAGTAATCATAGATATGTTTTCAAAATGGGTAGAAGCTTTTCCAACTAGAAATCCGGATGCAGCAACAGTGGCAAAGGCCCTAGTGAAAGAAATCATTCCTAGATTTGGCATACCGGAAAGAATTTATAGTGACAATGGGACACATTTCGTTAACCAAACGATACAGCAGCTTGGGAGATTTTTGGGATTTCTTTGAAAAACCATTGTGCTTATCACCCTCAGTCAGCAGGACTGGTGGAGAGGTACAATGGAATTTTGAAAAACAAGTTGAGAAAATTAATGAGTGAGACTCAAAAGACTTGGATTTGCTGTCTGCCTTTAGCACTGCTGAGCATGAGAACTGTTCCAAATGTAAAGGGCTTGACCCCTTTTGAAATAGTGTTTGGAAGGGCATATTGTGTGCCACAATGGAAGGCCCTCATGCCTGCAGAGCTGGAGGCCGATGGCTCATTAGCTAGTTATATGAAAAAGTTATTAACAAATAAGACTGTTTTGCAGTTGAACTCTTTTCCAGATAAACAAGAAACGAAACCAGAAGCCGTGCTGACCCCGGGGTCCTGGATTTGGCTGAAAATCATAAAGAGAAAGAACTGGGCGAGTCCAAGGTGGGAAGGTCCGTACCAGGTACTGTTGGCAACACCCACTGCAGTGAAGATCGCTGAGAGAGCATCTTGGGTTCATTTAACCCATTGTAAACCTGTTAAGAAATTCAGTTTGGACATACCACAGAAACAGGATGGCCAGAGGCAGAATGAATAAAAATGTGAAACAACCCCAGAGACACTGGTTCACTGGCCTACTGATCATACACTTAATAACTATGTTTGTAGTAACTTTTTTGTTGATTTGGTTTTTCTTGCATATAACTACAGAAGTGAAATTAATAAAACGTGATGAAGGACTGGCTATAGACTGGCACCCAAACTTTAACACATACCTGGCTATGAAACGAGTTTATGTAGAGACTATGAACGTTTCAAATTGCTGGGTCTGTACTGCAATACCCACAGCATATGGAGGACTTTTGATGTCTGCTGTCCCCTTGGGAATAAATGCAACTTGGGAAAACCTGTTATTTGACACAGGCACTGTGAGATCACAAGACAAAGTGGCATTACACTTGCCTGTTACTCAGAAAGGAATTGTTTGTTTTGTTAAAAATGATACACTCCAGGTTGGTTGGAGTAACTGTAACATAACTGTGTCTTACAAATGTTATATAAAACCTATAGACCAAGGTACTAGTTGCAGCACGAATTATGATTCATATTTAAGCTTGATGAAAACAACATTGAGAAATGTGCAAAAATCTCCTGAAATATATAGACAATTCTCTGTTATAGATAAGAAAATGTTTCATTCAGGGTTAACCCGCATCAGTACAAAAGTAGAAAACTGTTATTTTGTTTGTGGGAAAAAGCCTATAAATGGTTACCTGAGAATTGGTCCGGCAGTTGTTTTTTGGGTTATCTGGTTCCAGCCATAAGACATACTGCAGAATTGCCCCTGGGTAAAATACGTAATGTAAGAGATGTAGCTCACCGAGCTGAAAATACAGTCAGAAAACCTACTAATCCAGTGGGTAAGATTGAAGCAAGCTGGAAGGATCATTCGTCTGTGAAGGACAAAGAAAAATTGACCCATATGGACTTGAGTGACAGTGTTATATCCTGGGCTGGAATATTCCCAACCTATGGAGCAGTCAAATCGATTTGGGAATTGAGAAAATTGTCAAAACTTCTCGAAGTAATGAGCAATGCGACTTTTTCCGCTCTTGAACTTGTGACTGATGAGATGAATGCAATGAGAACAGTTGTATTACAGAACCGAATGGCTCTCGACTTCACCCTAGCGGCGAGAGGTGGTACGTGCGCGCTTATCAAAGAAGAATGCTGTGCGTACATACCAGACAACCAGCATGAAATCAATGATCACCTGGAGGTAATACAGCAGGTGTCAGCAATGACAGAACCAGGCCCAAACCCACTGACGAACTTTTTCCAGAATCTGTTTGGGGTGGGGGTCGGTCCTTATGAACATTCTGATTGCAATTTGTGTGGTACTGCTCATAATTGGAGCATGTGTCTGCTGGGATACCCTGTGTGAAAAAATTAGTTAAAGACTTAGTTGATGTATCAGTGACTGAAACTATGTACCAAGATATAGAATTGAATTTATTGATACCGAGTGAAAGTCTATCTGAAATATAAAACAAATGACTTACTTAGCTGAAAGTCCTTGAAAGGAAAAGGCTAAGAAATGAACTAACACTGTTTATGTTTCAAGTAGTATTAAATGCATTAAAAGGAGGGAGAATGTTAGAAAAATCTACATGCTGCCTAGAAAAATATATTTACAATGTGTGCTGCTTAGAAAATATATTTACATACATGCTGCTTAGAAAATATATTTACATACATGCTGCCTAGAAAAATATATTTACAATGTGTGCTGCTTAGGAAGATGTGTATTTAATCATTCAAACACATATAAAGTTGTGTGATCAAATATATAGAGAAATGTGTGCCTTAGTTAGGAATAAATGTACTTAATGCATTTAATTCTGTCTTACTAGAATAACAGTAGAAATAAACCTGCATATTATTGCTTGAAGTACAAGCTGCAGTGTAATCAGAAATTTGACCTTGGCAGCTTGCAGATGCAGTCTGGCTCATGTCTTTCAAGTAAAGATTATTTTGCAAAGTTAGAAAATAATAAATCTGTTCGCATGTATGTCCTCTTTCCTGCCTCCACCAGGAAGTAGCCTTGTGCACTATCTCTGATAGTGCAGCTGGGGACAAGAGAAACAAAGGGAGACTTTAAGGAAGACATACATCTATTGTATTTGAACTAATCAGAGAACCTTGAATTGGCTACATCCTCAGGAGGTCATCGTGACTGACCAGCTGTTTGCAAGGCTGCAACATTCTCATGGGAAAAGGACTTTTGAAAACACAAACTCAGCACTTCTTATGAATTACTATGATGTAAAGACCCTGTCACTGACCACACCAGTAAGGTGGGCAAAACTGATAATGAAATGTATATAACCAATGTGTTTTGGTCAATAAAGCAGTCAAAATTCTATACAAACTTTGTGTATGGTTTTTTGCCTCCTAATGTACATTAGAGCTTTAAGATATCCTAGCTTTCCTGCATTATTGTTTGTTATTAATTGACATTGTGTTTGAATAACTCAATGATTTTTACAGTCTGACTCTAACAAATTTATTTAACAGGGAGATTTCTGTTTACTTCAATGTAATGCGGTCTCAGAGTTGGAATATTTAAGTACTGGGGGGTGTGGCACGTGGGGAGTGCAAGGGGGCTTGCCCCCCTGCTTAGAGCAAGTAGTTTTGTTTTTTGACTTTATTTAATGTTTTTATTAGATACTGCGGTGGTGGTGCTGCGGTAGCGTTGTCGCCTCACAGTAAGATGTCCTGTTCGATTCTCAGCTAGATCGTCTTCTGTGTGGAGACATGCATGAATGGGCATACCTTCGTTGAAGGTTGTGCATCAGGGCCGGCAACTCGGCACTTAAAAATCTACTGCCAATCATTAGTGGACTGGAGTTCCGCTGTGGTGACCCCTAACCGGGAAAAAGCCGAAAGACACAACAACATTAGATATTCGATGTTACTGGACTTCGACGATATGGTGTTGATCATATCATATTCTAAGTTCAGTAACTTTGAATATCTAATATAGACCCATTTTTGAAAATGTGCAGAAGGTACTGCAAGAGGCTAAGAAACCTGCTACTAGAAAGTCATACTTGGGAAAGTGGGGGAGATTTTCTAATTGGTGTCACCCTAAGAACGACAACCCAGTGCAGGTCCAAATTCCTCTAGTTCTTCAATATTTTAGCAAGTTATTATCTAATGACCTTTCCTATTTTACATTAAGTTTTACCTGCCAGCCATTTCTGCTTGTCTGCCCTTAGACCTCCCACCTTTTTACATTACTTCTAGCGAAGTAGGTTTTGAAAGGGGGGGGTTGCATATGCGTCCACCTCTTCAGTGAGTCACTTCTTCTTAGGATCTTAATTTTGTGTGAATAAAACTTATTTTGCCTTCTTTAGAACCTGCTAAGGGGCAGACTTGAAGTTGCTTTGCCAGACATGCATCTGATTTACAAGCCTTAATGGTTCACCATGTCAGTTTCACTGTTTATAAGGGTTTCCTGATGAACTAACCCTTCAACTATGCTTAAAGTGGTTTCTGAGTTTACCTGAACCAGAACTAATCTACAGTTTTCTTTCCAGACCCAGCAAATTAAAATGACTTTTCTATACTTTAGATGTTTATATAGGCAACTCACATGCTATATTGACAGAAGAAAATCCTTACAGTTTGTTGATCAGTGGTTTATTTCCTGTGAAGGTAAGGAAAAAGGGACAAGGAGTACCTAAACAGACTATTTCTAGATGTTTTTCCCAATCCATCTTTTGTTATTCTCACCACAGACAATCACTTCAAGGCAAAGTCAGGGCTCACTCGACTCGGGTTTTGGCTATTTTCGTGGCATTTTGGAAAGGGGTGGGCTCTAGAAATATACTAGAGGCAGCAGCTTGGTTATCAGTTTATACATTTACCAAACATTACAAGCTGGACTACTACTCTAGATCCAGAGCAGGTTTTTCTGTGGATATTCTTCAGGGGATCCTGGATTCTGACCCTCCTTCCTCCTCCCAAGCTCTTTGGTTTAGTATTCATCCTGTATAGCTTAGACTACTGCAGATAAATCTGATCTAATGAAAACCATGGCACCGATGTGTACATAACATTACCATAATAGCAGATATTTAAGCAGATCACTGCTGCAGTAAATGTTTCCTCCCTCCAACCCCCTACATTTGCATAAAGTTTGACAGAGTGTACCATTTTAGTTTCTTTTGGACATGGTCCTGTTTGGTGGTACTCATGCTTTTATCTTTCAGGGTAAGAAAGCTCTGACGTTTGTCACCATAGCTGTCCTTTGCTAATTTCCTATGCAGACTGCAGCTGTGGCATGTGCAGGGTACCCTAAAGCTTTGCAGGCAGGCCAGTTGAGGTTGAGAATCCTTGGCTGGATGTCTGAAATATCTTAGGTTACTGCAGCAGTGATCTACATCTACTATTAAGATGACTACTAACATAACTTTACTTACCTGAGATCAGAAAGAATGACATCCACTCGCAGACCATAGTCTGCAACTCTGGAAACAAAGTCTCTAAAACACAGACTACTTATTCTACTATACACCCCCCTCCTGAAAGTGTCTGGTGACTATCAAACTTGCCATTTACTTCTAGTTGTTTGGTTGCTTTATCATGAAATAATTTCTCCATTACCGTTGCATAATTACACAACAAGCTGATTGGTCTGCATAAGTATGAATTTTTGTGTATTTTCCCTTTAGAGACTGGAACAAATAATGTCTACTTCCATGTACTTATTACACCGGCTTTGTTCAGTGACATGTCAAAGATGTAGCACAATATCAAACATACAGCATCACTGGCCACTCTCAGTTCTGTGTTTGGTGTCCTGTAGGGGCTATTAGCATTTCCTTTATTTGGTGTCCCAAGGATGGCCAACACCCTGTTCCCCTTTATTCAGTTTGCAGAACTGCTGTGTTTACAAATGAAATTGATGTTTGGGGGAGGGAGTCTATGGTATAATTCATAAACCTTTGTAATATTTCCTCACTGCATACATTCCCAGCTTCATGCAGCTTCCTCTTAAGCACTTTAACAAGAGCAGAAAATATTTTTCAGTTACTGGAGAGTCTTTAATTAACTGTAATTTCATATTTTTTTCCTCTGGCACCTTCTTCCATATCTGCCTTTCTAGCAAATTTAAAATCCTGCTTGGAGGAGAGGCTCAACCCGCCGGCCGTGACCCGCAGAGCCACGCCACGGGGGCCCTCCTTACTTCTCATACTTCAAACTTCTTCCCCCCTTTCATAACATTTTTTTCTTTGTAATTATTAGCCTTCTCAACTCCTTGTATTTGATGGTGGTGGCTCTCTTACTCTTTGTGGTGGTCACAGTCTGTACCATTGGGACATAAAGATCCCTCAGTACTAGTAACTTTAATTTAAAAAAAAAATTCCCAGACTTCCTCCAGAGCATAATATATAAGTCATTGTACCAGTCTCAGCATAAAAACTGGGAGAATATTACTGAAGAATATACTTAAAAGGCTTCTTTCTGGTGTACCATTCTTAATGATAGATTTGCTGACATATAATCACCTGAAGGTGACATATAATCACCTGATCAATCATTAGGGTTTCGTAAAGCAACTTCCAGAATGGTAAGTATTTTGTTTCCAGAAATGACCTATAAAGTCTTGTTTTTTTGTATTCTCAGTAATCTTTTTTTAAAAATTCAGCTCACCACAAATGATTTTATCACTACTCCTTAAGAAGGAGAAACAATATTTCAAATACACAACAAGGATTCTAAGATTTATATATGGGGACCTGTACATACCCATTACATATACGTCTACAGTACAACAGTTGAATAAAAAAAAAAAAACTTGAATAAGTTTATAAAATAATTGTAACAGACTACTGACCACACAAATGGTCAAGCCCCCCCAAACAATCATTTTGCAGGGAGAGGGCAAGCCCTCTGCACCTTCCCATGGAGGACTGCATTCTCCACACTCCCTGCTAAAATTGAATGCACTAACTCCATTATTATACAAAATCAGCACCTGTTTCTCCTGTCCATCAGGGAAACAGGTGGGATCCCAGGGGTGTATTTTCTGTTTCCCATCCAGTTGTCCAGGTTCCTCTTAAAGAGGGCTAGTGGGGTACTCTGCTTGATGTGGAGAGGGAGTCTATTCCACACATGAGGGAGTCTTTGAGACACAAATCTATCCCGCCAACAAGTTCTATTAATGTCACAGACCAGGTTGAGGCCTTGCGTGTGGGTTGCATGAGTGGAGTTTGACTTACGGATATGCAGCAACTCCATCAAGGCTGGGTCTGAGATGGTCTTGTATGCCAGACACAGGTCACATCTGAGCTGTCTGTATGAGACTGAGTAGAGGGACAGGGATTTTAACCTACCTGAATAGGATAGGTGTTTGAGACCCTGATTTTTCATGGTCAAGAACCTATGTGGTCTTTCCAGCTGCTGATGTGCTTGGCAAGGTACAAGCCATAGGCGGCATTGTACTTTATAATGGGTCTGATAAGGGAGGAGTACAGGGATGTTATGACTTCCTTGTTCCTGGATGCAATAACCTTATTTATGAGGTGGGCCATGTAGAAAGCCATTTATACAACGGAGGCAACGTGGTGGTCAAAAGTCAGGTTGCTATCAACCTTGGTGCCCAGGTCCCTCATGACTGATTGCATGCTTAGTACGTTGTTATTAATGTGATAATTAGTGGGGATGCCATTTTCCCCAAAGGGGATAATGATGAATTTCTTGGCATTCAGTTTGAGGCCATGCTTCTGGCAGCAGTCAGTTTGGGTAAGATCCTCTTGGAGGATGTTCACATCATTAGGGGAGTTTAAGACAGTGCCCAGCTTACAGTCATCTGCAAACTTGGTCAGCCACAGACCACTGGTTTTGGCTTGCACCTCAGAAAAGTATATCCCAAACAGTAGATGCCCCAAGACTGATCCTTGGGGTACACTGCTCATTACAGGTCTACTACTAGACGTGGCTTCCTCTATTTTGACTGAGTGGGTTCTATCAGTGAGCCAGTTAGCTACCCATACGGTAACATACGGGTTGATCCCTAGCTGGGAGAGTTTATTTATTATGCCCGAGTAGGGAATAATGTCGAAGGCTTTGGCTAGGTCAAGGTAGGTGGTGTGCACTGTCTTCCCCTCGTCCATGGCTTTGGTGACTGTTTCGAAGAAGTCAACCAAGTTTAGCAGGCATGATCTCCTTTTGACAAAACCAAACTGTGTGGGGTCAAGCATTTGGAGGTTGTCAATGTCCTTGTTTATAAGGTCCATGATAATATGTTCCACTGCCTTGCAGATCAGGCTGATAGGCCTATAACTGCCTGAGTCAGTGGACAATCCACCTTTGTGTAGAGGGATGACAGTGGATGTCCTCCATTCAGCTAGGATGAAGCCTGTGCTCAGGCTTTGGTTGAATAGGGCACCTAATGGAGCTAAGAGCTCATGCCAGATTTCATGTAGGATACAACCAGGGATGTTATCGGGTTCCATGGAGACTGTTTTTTTTGCCTTTGAGAAGGTATTGAAGACCTGCTTCCTGGTAATGAGGGGAGGAGGCAGGTACTGGGGATGTCCTAGTTTACTAATGGGGGAGGACAGGGAGGTAAAGTTTTCACTGAACCTGCCTGCCAGCAGGTTGATTATATCTATGGCTTTTGTGTATATGATATACTTTATCAGCATTATGAACATTCACAGCTATACCTCCACCTTTTTCCTCCTTACAAATATTACAATTTGATGCATTTCAGTCCTGATTCAGAGTAAAGGACCACATTTCACTTATTACCCTAATCTGAAAAGTTCAATATCTTACTGCACTGGAATGAACAAATGTGTAAATTATCTAAATTAAATACAGTAACATCAGTGAGTCTGAGATGATGAGGTCTTTTGAACAGTTTCAGAAATGCAGGGTTATTAAATTGGGGCCCTATATGATTAATGTATCCATGGAGTCTGACTGCCAGGAGATTCAACAGGGCTTGGAACAATTCAAATATTTGCAGCTTTTAAGACAGAAGTGGAAGAAGATCAGGTTGCTGGAATATGCATTAAAACACCATTGTTTGTACCTGTAATAATAATATGCCGCTCATTTTTGTAATTTATTTTTATCAGACATTGGGTATTAGTTGTTTGTATTATAGTATATATGCTATTTAGGGAGAATGGAGTTCTTTGTAAGAATGTGTTTCATCACAAAGATATATTTAATTTTATGGTTTGAGAAGATCAATATGCTTTATTCATTTAAGCTGAAAGATATTAAGGCATGAATGTACTTTTTAGTTTGTGACAGACAAAGTTTAGAAGACTAAGTTGATGAGAGGTGAATAAAGCCAATGGAGTTATTTGCAATTTAACCAGCTCCAAAGCATCAAAAGGTAAAGCCCTACCTATGGCCATTTGACCTGGGTTTGATTAGCAACTTGGGTATCTCAGGCACTGACATGGGAAGGTGGGGATGCAGCTTGTAGTAGATCTCCATTGGAGAGTGGAGACATGTAGGGGTCATTGTCTGAGGGAGCCTATAGCAATGGGTGAGTTGACATAGAGGTGGGACAATATGCCAGCATACCCCATTGTTCATAGGTTCATAGGTAATTACTAGGCTAATGATCCCAAGGGGCCTTTTTAAGCCTAGCCATGCTCCCCAAAGATGAGATTTAAACCCTGTGCTTAATGTTTGTAAGGTAATCACCTTAACCATTATTCCAATCCCCAACCCCCCAACAGATGTACGTCCATCCCAGAATGTACTGGTGTGAACAACTGGTATGGAAAGTAGCACATAAAGAAAAACACTTATTGGCAGCAGTATGATGTTGTATCAGGATCCTTGATCTCCTCACCAGCCCTAGACATGGATATTGGTAGGGTTATCCAGGGGAGACCAGAGTGGCTCCAGAAGACCTTATGAATATGGAGAGAACATGGGGACATATAGCTCAGCTTGTTTTCCCAAGAATTCTAACAGAAAAAAAATGGGGAAAAAATGCCAGATTAAAGGGCAGATTTAAATATTCCTCTTATAAACGTAGAAAGTTACTAAGATAACAGTTTTGCATTAGCATGTATTTTATGAAGGATATGGAGTAGAAAAGCCAAATGTATTTTGTTATTTAGTGACTGCAGCACTCAATGATTTGCCAGAAAACCACAATTTTTTTCAGGAACAGAGAAGATGTCAGGGAAAACCCTAAACATTCAGTGAAATTTTGGAAAGTTGAGAAGCATGCCTGGGGTGTGCCAATGGTTAGCTGCAGGGAGCCAAAAAGACCCTCCCCCCAAAAAATAAATAAATAAATAAATAAAATACTGGCGTCATCTCTATATAACAGGTAAGATATAGTCACTGTTAGCTTGAAAGGTGGAAGCTATGCGTTTATATGGACAATGATATTTTACATTGATATGCAGCACTTTTGTTTAATACTGTTTTTAGAAGTGGATAGTATGTGATGTTATAACACTGAAGGTCTGTGTTTTTGATGAGGATGAGTTATAAATGTTAAAACTACTGGATTCAAGATTTTGGCTAAGATCAGATTTCAGGATTTGTGTTGTTTTTTTATAAGGAAGGTGTACAATTCTGTGATTTATAAATGTGCTGTTAGACTGGGTTGTACACGTGATGTGTGCTTTGCTACAATGTAAACTTTGTCCCTAAAATGAAGATATAGATGTCTGGAAATAGTAAGTAAATCTGAAATTAATAAAAAAGCCACATGATCATAAAGTTATTTGAATGTTTTTTTTTTGAAAATTTTTATTTGAAAGCTTTGAGCGTTTTTCCACTTCAGTGACTATACCATGTGCATAATAATAGAAATGTGACTTATATACTAATGCAACAAAATCATTCATTGTTCTGTTTCTCACAGAGACCATGAGTAGTGATACGTATTTCTTACACTGAAAGTAAACAGTTTATTAAGGTATGCAGAATTACTGTAATTTCATTGCATACAGTTTTTCCTTTTTTTTTCTGGGCTTGTTGTCAATATCCAAGTATGCCAGGGCAGAAACAAGAATTAACCTTTGATGTGTAAAAGTTGTCATTAAATGAACATGTTCCAATGGGAATAACAGCACAGATTTTAAAAGATGCCATGTCATTTTTAGTTCACATTGAAGCTACAGCTGATTAGCATTGTGTTTAACAGTGGAAAAACAAAAGTATTTTTGAGCTCTTATATCACTGTTGCCATATTTAAAAGTCACACATGGAAATTATTAATTCTACAACTTCTGCCAACTGTAGGACTTTAAACAGTAAATCACAGGAGTTAATTTTCATTTAAAGGTACTTAGCCTTGCTGACTGAAAGAACTATTCCCTCTGCCTAGCCAGCTGCACAAACTCCCACACAGAGAATGTCAGCTCTTTCACTACTATTCACTCCTGATGGTTGTAGGGTCTCCAGATAAGTCCAGTAGCTTCCTCTGTAATTGCTAGACAGACTCAGTAAATCCTTTCAGATAAGTCCAAACTTAATATTTTCCAGAATAACTGATGACCTCAGTTTCACCTCACCTTTGATTACACAAAAAATAAGTAACACCAATTATAAATTCTAAGTAACGTACATTTGACTGCATGTATATGTCATCAGAATACAACAGCTTTAATTTACATCAGCTGATTATATAAAACAAAGAATAAATGTGTAGAAAGAACACAAGTCCATGCAAAACCAATGATGTTGCTAAAATAACGTCACTAGAAGGCATTCAAACGAAACATAGTAGAAAATAAGACAACGCAAATGTGGTGCATGTGTGTGTGTGTGTGTGTGTGTGTGTGTGTGTGTGTGTGTGTATGTGTCTATGTGTGTTATCTGTGAATCTAGCATTCTATTTATATATATCAGTACGTAAAATGCCTCTGTGCATGTGCATACATACATATATATATATATATATATATATATATATATATATAAATAATATACACACACACACACACACACACACACACACATATATATATATATATATATATATATATATATATATATATATATATATATATATATATATATATACACACAAATATGCATATCAGTGCATGATGCACGGACATGTACTGTCTCTCTCTCTCTCTCTCTATATATATATATATATATATATATATATATATATATATATATATGTGTGTGTGTGTGTGTGCATGTGTGTTTGTTTATACAGTATATATATATATATATATATATATATATATATATATAAAAATGGGATCCATCAGTATGTTCGAAGTTTCAGTACTTTGAACCCCACCTCCCCAAGTCCACTTGTTTGAAGTAGTGAAACTTTGAACATTGACTTCGGCAGTCACACTACAGCACGGAATGGGAATATTCCCTTTTCCCTGCTGTAGTGCGATCTTGGAGTTGGCATATTTAAGTAGTGGCGGTGTGGCGGGGGGGGGGGTGCAGGGGCAAAAGCATGTTTTAGTGTTTTTTTTTTTTTTGGGTAGCCCGGGGAACTAGACTTCATCAAAAGTGCGCTTTCATTTAAGTGGACTGTCGCTGAAGTGTAAGGTCTACTGCTCTATTTCAAAGAAGTTTATTTTCGATGTAAAGCAGTAGACCCATATATATATATATATATATATATATATATATATATATATATATATATATATAAATAACATTTATGTGTGTGTTTATGTATGCTATTAAATGTCAACATGCAAAATCCATGTGCATTGACAACATATTTACCCAAAATTAAAAAAAAACTTGACAAAATTGTACTGATTGCAAAAAGGAACCATGCATTACAATGATGAACAATTGGAGATAATGTTTTCAAAAATATTATGTCGTCCAATAATCAGTATGCCAAGGAGGGAGAGAATTCAAGGTTATCTGAAGGAAAGGTCAGCTCTTTGCCAGCAGCAAGTTCTGTCTTAACACAAAAGGGACAGCAGTGTTCAGAACTGTATCAAAAATAAACAGCTCAACGACTGTACATTTTAACAATGGGGGGGTGTCACAGATATAGAAGCAAGGTATGGGTACTTGGGCATTAAAAAAAAAAAAACTGGAGACAGAAAGTAGCAGAAAACAATTGAGGGTGACTAGGAGCATGGCTTATTAGTATTACTAAGCACTGCAAGGTGTCTGCATAGGAAGATGAAGTAGCTGGAAGCAGTAATGGATGAGAAAGCAATGCACAATCCTAGCATTACAAAGACATGACCTAGTGAGAGTAGTGGATGGAGCATGGCAATGCTTGGTTATAGATTATTCAAGAGTGCTTGATTACAGAGGTATGGAAGTAGATCTACATAAAAGAGAACAGCAGATTTGATGTTATAGAAGAAGAGGTATTATTCTACCTTTGGGGAGGAAATGACTTGGAAAAATCAGAGTTTAGTTTAAGAGCCTTAGTAGTCAAGGTGGAGGGAAGTCATGTTGGTCAGTTGTAGTTAATGTATCAGTCTTGAGACACATCAGAGAAAATACATGGGAAAAATGGTTCCAAATGTAGAGATGATAAAATTAGCAAAAGGAGAGAAGTATTGTTGGAACTGAATTCATCCTCAAGTCTTGGTGAGTACTTTCATGAGGTGGGCCCTGTTTTTCACAAAATCTCACCCAGAAGACACTGATATATAGACTGTATTTTATATAGACTATATCATGGACAGAAGTAGGTCAAAAATTAAAAAAGACAGCTGGGTGCACAATACCCGTGATAATAAAAGTGCCCAATCCTGATAGGCACACTGATGCTAGGACTGGAAAAGATGACAGTGTAGAATCCTCAAAATATGGAAACATTCCTACAATGGGTCAGGCCAGGCCCAGGGGGAGGATGGCAACCCCTTTTGTATTATTTATTTATTTATTTATTTATTTTACATGTGTTTACCAGGAAAGTCCAGCTGGACATGAGTCCTTTTTCAGTGGAGGCCTGGGGAGAAAAGCTTCATCATAATACAGTAACATACTATATTTAAAAACAACATAATTGAAACTTATAGAGTACATCAAAACTGTAAGACATTAATATAGTACATTAATACATTTAAATAATGGGAACTATAGCATTTGCATATTATGCATCATGTGAAATTGTAGTTATGAACACTGTACAAGGCTATTAGTAGAGACAACAATTCAGATTGAGAGTCCAGGATGAAATGTCAGGGTGCCCCAGATAATGATTTACTTAGAGAAATGAGAGTTCAGGTTTTCTGAAGTGGTGGAGTATAGTGGAGAATGAAGGGAGGAAGAGGAGGGATTAAGGAGCAGGAGGGGAGGGGAAGGGGCTTACCCTGGGGTGTTACAGGAGCAGGGTGGGTTTTTAGAAGCTTTTTAAAATGTTTAGATGTGGGATTAGTCACTAGTGAATTTGGCAAGCGGTTCCAAAGTTTGGAAATGCAGTAGGAGTAGAGAGTCTCACCTGCTGTGGTTTTTTTGCTTTGGGACTTGGAGAAGAAGTTTATTGTTGGAGTGAAGGGATCTAGAGGCAGAGTATGGTTGAATAATATCTTTGAGGGCAGGGGTCTTTTCTGGGTGTTGGAGAATTTTATGAGCTAAAGTTAGTTGATTAAATTGAAGGAGCAAAGGGAGTTCAAGCCAATCAAGTTGTCTGAGTGATAGACAATGATGTGACTTGTAGAAGTATTGGTAGCAAATTTCAAAATTTTGTTGTAGCAGGCTTCAGGTTTGGCAAGGTCAGTTTTGCAGAGGTTAGTAAGGATAGGGGATGCATATAGGAGTGTTGATAGAAGGTGTGTCCTGGCTATTGTCTTTTTAGTACTGCTTGTTAGAAATTGGTTATTTCTATATAGGAGGTTGGGTTTCTTCTGAACTTTTTCGATCGTTTGGTCTATATGGAGATCCAATTTCAGGTTATTGTCAATTGCCAAGCAGTTTGGTATAGGGAGTAGGAGTGATCATGGTTTTGTTTTTAGAAAAGACGTGGAAGGTTGAAGAGGAACAAATATTTCTAGTGGGGTAGAAGAGGATAGGTTTTGTTTTACTGGGATTTAATATAAGCTGCGAGTTGATTAACCAAGTTTCAACAGACAGGAAGGAGTCTTGGCTGATGGATTGAAGGTTACTGAGGGAGGAGGCAGAGCAGATCAAGGTAGGGTCATCAGCATATTGAATTATATTGGCATGGGGAGTTGCAGAGTCAAGTTGGTTGTTAAAAAGAGAATAGTAAGGGTCTAGGGATGGAGCCTTGTGGTACCTCTATAGTGACTGGGAGGAGGGGTGAGAGGGATTGTTGCCAACGGACGGCTTGTTTTTGGTTAGTTAAGTAGCTCTGAAACCAGGTAATGGCAGTATTGCTAAGGTTATGGGAGGTGAGGACATTAATAATTTTGAGGTGGCTGACCATGTCAAAAGCCTTTGACAGGTCTAGGAAAATGGCTGATACAATTTGGGAGTTATTTCTGTACTGATTAACTATGTTTGTGAAGGATAGCAGGGCAGTTGAGGTGCTATGTGCAGGGTGAAAGCCATGTTGTGTATGGACTAGGAGATTGCGAGATAGCAGATATTCTATAAGTTGGGAGTGAACTACTCTTTCCAGGATTTTAGATAGGGGAAAAAGGATGGCACTGGGGGGATAGATAGTAAGTTCAACGGAGGTACCGCCTTTGTGCAGAGGCAAAATGTGTGAGATTTTGCATATATTGGGCACATAGCTTTAGTTAGTGATCTATTTATAAGTATGGTTATTGGGTAGGAGATAGCATCTGAGGCGAAAATCTGCAGGGAGATTGTCAGCAGCTAAAGTGGTTGGTTTTAGCTTTTTAAGTAGTGTTTTGAAATATTGGATGGGGACTGGTGTTAACTTGAAATGGTTTAAGTTGTTTTGTGGGGAGTGTTTTGGTTTGGTTCAGAAGGGGTAGGATTAGACTTAGTTTGGTTGTTGGCTAGGGTTTGAATGGATTTTGTGAAATAAGTGTTAAACTGGGTGGCAACATTCTCACAAGTGTTAACTGTTGTTTTGTAGAAGGAAGTAGCAGTCCACAAAAATCATAAAAACTGATAGGCCAAACAAGAGCCATAAAGATGATAGAGTGGACTATTCAGCATAAGAAAGAAGTTATGTATTGTTACTATTATTTAATAAGCCCAGAATTTCCAGACACAAGATATATAAAAAGATTAAGAGAGAAGCTAGAGGAAAAAATATACTTCCACAAGAAAAACTGGAAGAAGCTTCAAATAAAAATTTGTGTTCACTAATACAACAGATTTGTGAAAAACATTATATAGACCAAGAAACTTGGATATGTTTGGAAAAAGGAGCATCTGAGGAAGTGCAAAAATATAAACAACAAAACCTAGAGATTATGAAACATATAGAAAGGAAATATGGACATGGAAAAAAAGAGATTTGATATGGTGCAATATTTATGCAAAGTCAAAAGTCAAATTAATCAATGCAATAAAGGCAGCCCTAAAGATATTCAAAGAGAAATACAGGCAAAGGCATCCAGATATGGATAATTTCACAATAAAAAAATAATATCACAAAGAGGGAATGTAGAAAAGAAGATTAGTAAAATAGAAGTTAAACTGGGTGGCAACATTCTCACAAGTGTTAACTGTTGTTTTGTAGAAGGAAGTAGCAGTCCACAAAAATCATGAAAACTGATAGGCCAAACAAGAGCCATAAAGATGATAGAGTGGACTATTCAGCATAAGAAAGAAGTTATGTATTGTTACTATTATTTAATAAGCCCAGAATTTCCAGACACAAGATATATAAAAAGATTAAGAGAGAATCTAGAGGAAAAAATATACTTCCACAAGAAAAACTGGAAGAAGCTTCAAATAAAAATTTGTGTTCACTAATACAACAGATTTGTGAAAAACATTATATAGACCAAGAAACTTGGATATGTTTGGAAAAAGAAGCATCTGAGGAAGTGCAAAAATATAAACAACAAAACCTAGAGATTATGAAACATATAGAAAGGAAATATGGACATGGAAAAAAAGAGATTTGATATGGTGCAATATTTATGCAAAGTCAAAAGTCAAATTAATCAATACAATAAAGGCAGCCCTAAAGATATTCAAAGAGAAATACAGGCAAAGGCATCCAGATATGGATAATTTCACAATAAAAAAATAATATCACAAAGAGGGAATGTAGAAAAGAAGATTAGTAAAATAGAAGTTAAAAAAAAATAGAAGTTGAAATTATGGAATTCCTGTAGAAGGTCTAACACACGTTACATCACAGCATGATGGAACGAGCCTCCAAAGTTAGGAGAAACAGGAAGATCAGGGGACATCTGAAGAAGAAATATGGACATGAGAAAGAAAAAGAGATTTAATATGGTGTAATATTTATGCAAAGGAGAAAGCAAAACTAATCAATACAAAAAGGGCAGCACCGAGGACATTTGAAGAGAAATACAGGGAAAGGAATCCGGACATGGAAAACTTTACAATACAAAAAATAAGAAGACAAAGAGGAAAAGTAGAAAAGAAGATTAGTAATGGAGAAGTTAAAGAAATAGAAACTGACGTTATGGAGTACCTGTGGAGTAAAGGATTCAGTACAGAAAGTCTAACTCAGAAAGCACCACAGCAAGATAGAGCAATAGACATCAAAATTAAGGAGAAACCAGCTGAACAGGAAGTATATGGTCATTTGCCATATGAAGACATTTTAGAGCTTTCCACAGGAAACCAGTATAAATGTTCACTTGAAGCTGGACAGCAAGGGAAGGAATAGGAAACTGTGGCAACTGACACAGTCAGTGGTGAGGAGTGATAGGCCAGTGAGTTCTCATATGACAGAGCAACTGATGACACAGGATGAAATTGAAGGGAATATGCCACAGGAAGATGCTATAGAACTTTCTATAGAGTGCTCACAGGAAATGGAGAATAAAAAAATGTGCCCACAGTTTAGAAGAAAATGAGCTAAGAAAAGAATTGCTTGATTTAATAGAGACAAATAGATATATTAAGATCAATGAAAGAAATAGACTGCAGAAGGTCAATAAAACCCCAAATGTCAGACGTTTGATAAAACAAAGGAACACAATAATTAGGGCTGTCCATAGAGATCCATGCGATATTACTGTGCAGCTAAATTAATAATAGATAAAATTCTACCACAAGAACACAGGGTAATAAAGGAAAGGGAGGGGAAAAATTGAATACCATCATGAAAATATCGAATAGAGAAATCTATAACGCAATTAAGACAAGAAGTGTCACTGTTAGGACCGTATAGAAGAGGAAACAGATCAGCAAAGATAGACAGAAAGAGAGATGTGATAAAAGCAAAGTGTAGTATTATAACAGATCAGGATCTATATTGCTCTATTGCAAATAAACTAAAAATATCAGCACAATTAGAAAAACTTAGAAGATACACAGATAAATATAAAGGAAAAGTACAAAATAAGCAATTTACAAATGACCCCCAAAAGTTCTATAGAGAACTGAGAAACAAGGCAAAAGGAATTGAAACACCACCCAAAAAAGCAGAAATAAATACATTTTGGAGAAATATCTACGAAGATCCTATGGAACATAACAAAGATGCTAAATGGATAGAAGCTATAAAAGAAAGAATAAGAAGTTCAAATTGTATAGGATATGAAATGGGATGAAGTACTGGTCAAAGAGATTGAAATAAAGCTAAGAAAAGCTTCAACTGGAAAACCCCAGGCCCAGATGCAGTACCTAACTTCTGGCTAAAAGTCTTAACATCTTTGCATGAAGATTTAGCCATGAGTAAGAACTATTTATATGCACACCCTGAACAGACACCAACCAGGTTAACAACAGGAAAAACAATGCTCCTACTTAAGAGTGAACCTGCAAGTTATCCTAAAAATTATAGACCAATAACTTGCCTTCCAATGATGTATAAACTGTACACCAGAATTGATGCAGACAGAGTTTATAGTCATTTAGAAGAAAATTCAATCATGGCAATATAACGAAAGGGTGTTAAAAGAAAGTCATATGGCACAAAGGATTGTTTGTTGTTAAATAAAGTCATAGTGGAGAACTGTAAAAAGGGGAAGAATCTAAGTATGGCATGGACTGACTACAAAAAAGCATTTGAATCCCACATTCATGGATAAAAGAGTGCTTAAATAAGATACATGCTACACTGATCGAATCCATTACAGTAACCATGAAACAGTGGCAAACCACTTTACAATTAAGATATGATAAAGGACAAATTATTATTCCAGAGATAAAATTTAAAGGCAGATATTCCATGTTGTTCTGTCTTGCCCTTAACCCATTAAGCTTTCTACTTAACAGATTAGGTCATGGCTATAATTTGCCTCTTAGAAAACAACAAAGTGTAAAGACTTCACATTTTCTTTTTGTTGATGATTTAAAACTGTATAACTCATCAGGTGAAGAACTGAAAGCATAACTGCAAGTGGTCAGAACTTTTTTCAGATGATATAACAATGCTATTTGGTCTTGATAAATGTGCAAAAGCAACCTTTAGAGCAGGAAAACTGCAGCACCAAGAAAACATCAGTTTTGGACAAGAATGTAATATCAAAGAACTTGAGCAAGAGGGAGTGTACAAATATTTGTTAACTGATGAAGGATCAACAATAAAACATGAACAAATGCAAATAAAACTTAGGAATATTTTAGAAGACTAAAATTAATACTGAAAACAGTGCTGACATCTAGGGACAAACTCCACACTAGAAACTAATTTGCTCTTCCTGTCCTAACTTACAGTTTTGGAGTGACTGACTAGTCCCAAAATGTGTTGGGTTGGTTGGACAGTAAAACAAGAAGGATGCTTCATTCTTATCGAATGATTTATAAAAATCAGTGCCTACCAAGACTATATATTCTGCATTGTGAAGGGGGTGTGGGCCTTTTTGAAACAGATTACATGTATAGATCTGCAGTCATAGGACTGCATACATATCTGCTGACCTCACAAGATCCAAATGTGTGAAAGTTTTAAAACGTGAGGAAAATAAGTCTAAGATGACTTCCCTGCTTAGTTTTAGCAGAAGCATATCGGTGTTAAGTGGGAATGGAAATCAAACCAGAAGTAGACAAAAATCAGGCAGCAACTGAATGTGCCAAAAAAAGAGTGAGAGCTACATTTACAGGTCCCTGACAACAAACTGCAACTCTGACAAATACAATGAATTTTTTAACGTCATTGTTACAAAAATCAAAGTAATTTGCAGGGTGCCTTTACCCTTTTGCATCCTCCAAACTGAAGGTGTAGTTCTCCAAAATCCTTCATCTATCTATCTATCTATCTATCTATCTATCTATCTATCTATCTATCTATCTATCTATCTATCTATCTGTCTATCTATCTAGATCTATATGGATAAACGTATATATATATATATATATATATATATATATATATAGAGAGAGAGAGAGAGAGAGAGAGTTATCACAGTCTCATATTTAGAGCATATTTCCACACAATCACACATGTACTTCATTCTGAGGATCACAATTACGATCTACAGAATTTAAATAGGCAACACTTTTTGGCAGAACTCTTTGATACAGTAACATGGTTTATGTTCCAAATTGATTTAATTTATAAAGCTAGAGGTAGTTTCGATGCAGTGGTAATCAAGGGGAAATTAGCTGGGGCCACCATCCTAGCTTCTGAATCATAGCTTTGTATTCTACCTATTCCAGAAAAGATGGTCTGATGAAGGCTAATGAAGCATTATGAAGCATTTTTTTCTGAGAAAATCATCATGGCAATACATGTGTGAATCATCCTTAGCTTAATACTATACATACCACTTATCCCCTGATTATTATTTGCTTGCCTTAACTTTTTTCGATTGCTACTTATTGTTGAGTTCTAATTCTCTGTAAGATTACGCTTACTTCTGGCTGTATCTCTGTGTTTACAAACGTTTCATAGCTCTGTTGAGTAAGCTGTACAGATTTTGGTTATGGCTGTGATGCTGTATTTGATAAAAGGCTGTGGTTATGCTAATTCTATAGGACAAAGTGGCAAACTGACAAAGAAACTACTGTTCCACAGTGAACCTAGGTTGGATTTATTGGATCAGGCATTGGTGAATGAAGCTGGTCAGGAAAGTATGGGAGCATGTGGCTGATTGTCAGCTGGCCTGGCCTGGTGATGGAGGGTCACTATAATCCCACTGCTTAAGTCATTGTTCTAATTTGGGGCAATGGTGGGCAGTATCACTCATATTCATTCATGGGTGTGATACTCAGGCCTGTAGTGTACCTGCTGGCTGACATGAAGAAGGTTTAGGTTACATAGACAAAATCTTTGTTAAGTGCTAGCAGTGATGTTATGCCAGTGACTAAGTCATGTTCTGTGGCAGCCATCTCTAATACAGATGTTTCCATCCCTTGCTTTCCCCACACCA
The DNA here is from genome assembly GCF_019279795.1 of Protopterus annectens. Lineage (NCBI taxonomy): Eukaryota > Metazoa > Chordata > Ceratodontiformes > Protopteridae > Protopterus > Protopterus annectens. The sequence goes on along the minus strand of NC_056741.1, from coordinate 1,397,759,995 downwards.
ATAGTGAAAGTTGCTGAGAATAATAACCTGGGTGTACTTGCATGGGGGGGGGGGTAGATTCATGGGAAGTTGCCTAAAGTCAGAGCAGACCCCAGACAAAATTCTGATTTAAAAGCTGTAGATGTGACACTATATACCTGCACTTGCTCTTGGAGGGACTCGCAGATGGATGTACACCTAAAATGTGATGTTGCCACCGTAACTGCATAGTAACTTCTAATGAGAGATGCAAACATCTTAATTTGTCACTCTGAGCCAGATTTTGTAGTACAAACCAACATTAGTAATTACTGTATATGTAGGGTCAAGGAAAGGGGTCTACGTTTTACTTTTGTTCTACTTTCAAAATCTATGGTGATGGACAGATATTTTAGCAGAACACCAGATCTGAGGTGTGACATTTTTCTTTCTGGTGGGGACTGAATTTTTCTAATTTTGATGACAGTTTTAACCCTTCCCATCTGAGCAGCTCATTGAGTATTACTGATATAGAAAATTTTGAGCCAGTCCTGCTCTCTAAAGAAACCAGTCAGAAAAGGAAAGAACATGAGCACTATAGTAATAAAAGAATGTTAAATTGCTGTTAAATTATCTAGTCCGTCCCTCTATGTGTGCACGGGAATGTGTATATTTGTATCTATATTTATATCTATAACTCCCTGTCTATATCTATCTATCTCTATTTGTGTGTGTGTGTATATATATATATATATATATATATATATATATATATATATATATATATATACATATATATATATATATATGCATATTTGAATCTAGAGGGATTAGTTGAATCAATGTTATGATTAAGTGTCCTTGGAATATGCAGAGTTAAAAGTCAGTTTTTTTTGCAGGGCAATTTTCCCCCGCACCCCCATGCCCCCTGTTAATTATATAATATATATATATTTCTTTTTTTTTTTCATTCTCTTGTCACCTGCTTTATCCAGTGAGCTGCATCTATCCCGGCATTTAGTGTGTGCAAAGCAAGGTAGCTAATCTCAGAATGGATGCCAGTCTATTGCAGGATGGACTGTTTCACACATGGCTATTAAACATATAAACAATTTGGTAGAGGTCACCATTAGCATGTGCTCAGAATATAGGAGGAAACTGAAATACTTTGCAAAAAAACATGTGGTGATACAGAAAAGACAAGCAGATTCTATCCATGAAATGAGCTGAAGGACTAAGCACCCTGAAACAGCCGACGTGCTAACTGCTGAGCTGCTCTGATATTTTCATATATATATATATATATATATATATATATATATATATATATATATATATATATATATATATGTGTATGTGTGTGTGTGTGAGTGTGTCTGTGTGTGTGTGTGTGTGTGTGTGTGTGTGTGTGTGTGTGTGTGTGTCTGTGTGTGTGTGTGTGTGTGTGCGTGTCTGTGTGTGTGTGTATGTGCGTGCGTGTGTGTGTGTGTGTGTGTGTCTGTGTGTATGTGCGTGTGTGTCTGTGTCTGTGTGTGTGTGTGTGTGTGTGTGTGTGTGTGTGTGTGTGTGTGTGTGTGTGTGTGTGTGTGTGTGTGCACAAACACATTTATATATCTATGTGCCAATAGCATTCTGGTAGTATCATCATTTCAATGCTACTGCTCTTGGACAGATACATTAAAGAATTACTGGTAGTAAAACTGTGCAAAAGCTGTTACAACTCAAAGAGTTTATGTATATTTTTAATATATAACTTTAAGACACCAGTGTACTACATAGGGAATGTAACTGGAAATGTTTGCTTAGTTCATGTTTTTCCTTGTAAGCGCTTTGTGAACTATTATCTTCTAAAACATGTGCTTCTTCAATCGGTCAGAAGTCTCCAGTAGGTTTCGGTTTATTAATGCTGTATTGGGAAGACATTTTTTTATCTTTATTTATTTACTTATTTTTGGTTTGTATCCTATTACATAACAGCACCTCAATATACCAATGATGCAACTATTATAGGTATTAGACAGTGGAAAATAATCTTATAAAAGACAATGTATACTTACATAATTATATTTTTGTTTTCATAATAAAAAAAATAAGCACAAATACCTAACCCTACAGAAAATAAATAAATAAAGAAAATATGGACTGTAGAGAAAAATATAAAGATAATCTATTTAGAAAAACAAATGAATTATTTGTTAATACTAGGAAGACCAAGAAAATTAAAGAGTTTTTCTTTTTTTCCTGAAGGAGATTTAACGGACATGGAGCTTGAACTTAATGTAACCAACTTTGAGTTCAAACATTTCAAAAGATGGCAAGTTGCCTAAGAATTGCTAGTCCATGTGTTGACCTTATTGTCATTGGCAAACAGTGTGCTGACCTTTCTTATTCTTCCATATATAGCAGATATACAATCTCTGTGCTACCTAGGATTGACAGATAACGTTTTCAATATATTATTTCTGTATTAGAAGGAAAGATGCAGTTAAAATTAACTTCACACTTGGCATTTTCAGATTTGGAATAAACAATGGTAACCGTGTAAGTCAGTCTGTAGAAAATGTAAAAAATAAGGTAAACATTAAGGAAGATGTACAAAATATAATGTAGCACATTAATAGCGAATACCAAATGGAAGATGAATAAAGTCATAAAGATTATACACAATGATAATAATTTAGAGATAAAACTAGTTTACATGAGGAAATAACATCTGTTGTGCAAAAAGAAAAATAGGTGTAATCTAGTCTTAGGTGTGATGTATAGCTATTAATATTTGCTAAATTGTACACTTTGTACTCAGAGGTATATTACAAATTTCAAATGTTTTTAAGCTTTGCAGAGGGCTTCTGTGGTGGAAGTAATATGCTACCAGGTAATGAAAAACTAATAATGCCCAAACAGATCAGTATCTCATAGTACTGGAATCTTCTGAAGCCCAACAAATCTAGTAGTAGCATTGTAGTACCCAAAGTGCTTGAGTTTAATACGTTCACAGTGAATGATTTCCAAGGTTTTGGCTGCATCATTCCAGCACTGTATTATAGCATAAGTTTGAGGAGGTAGCTACAGTTATCCAAACACAAAGCAACTTGCATAAATTAGTTGAAACATTCACCAGACGAAGACATTGCTCAAGCCATGAGGAGCAGTGGGATGTTACATTAATGGATCATGCCAAGCTGCATATTTTTTTGGAGAAGATTCAAATATGCTGCCATTTTTTTTTTGTTATTTTTTGTTAGTAAACCTGAAAATATTCCAATGCTATCTAGTAAACAAACTGCCATTAAGTATGGGCAAACATGCTGTATCTGCAAAATTTGGCCTGGCTGCTTCACATGCACTTGGCTGTATGCACTACAAAATAAATTTGCATGTCTGAAATTTGGTAGAGAGATAGAGAGAGAGAGACATAAACTTATCTCTGAGGTTGCTAAAAAAAAATCTGTCTTCCTTCATGGAAATCCTGCAATTCACTGAAGCAGCAGATGTATCAGCTGGAATGTCTTCTGCAGAACTGCCCAGAAATGACACTAACAGATTAAATAAATAAATAAATAAATAAATAAATACATAAATACATAAAAACAGCATGGAACAGTAGCTGTGGCAAACTAGAGAATAGACAATTATGGCAGGAATTCAGATTTCTTCCTCAGGCACATCCTCTGTCAATCCTCTTAAGCAACAAAATGCATTGCCTGATGAACAGGTCCTCTTAGAGTTATTGATAGGATTTGAACTCCACTTCTGCAGTGTATCTCTTTTGTATTAACAAATAGCCAGTCATCAAGCCAGATTTCTAAGTCTGGCTCGTCACAAGTCACTGGTGAAAACAGTGATAACTAGACTGCTGTTGCAAATTCTCAGGCAGTAACTCAGTCATACAGGGATTCATCTTTAAACATTTGTTATTATGGCCAAATTAGATTTTTTTAATAGTAACAGTGTAGAACTATAATGGAGTATTCCGTACATCAGTTTCTAGGTTAACAAGATTGTATTTCTCATGCACAAATAACTTGCATGTGACGAATCTGCAGCACACCCAGCAACTAAAGGATCTCTTATGACAAGCTGATTCCTTTCAGGAGAAAAAGATGCAATTAGAATTCTGCGCAGAATGGCTGCAAGTAAGAGTTATTGGGAATAATTCTCAATCATTAACGCTGTTAGTTAAAAAAGATGTTCACATAACTATTTTATGAAGATATGGCTAAATGACAGATTAGAAATTGATGTGCTACACTATTTAGGATATACTAGAAAAGATCAGCGTTATCCTATTGCCAAACATAAATATGATATGATTTGGGGTTAAGCAAGGATCCCGTATCACTGGGGATTAAAAACTTAAATATTTTTTTTTCCTTTTTGGAAAGCGATTTGGAAAAAAAATTAATTCCATCAAGTTGTATTTTCCCAGCTATGCCTCAAATAACCCATAAAGAACTTACATGTTATTTTCAGTCGCCTATGGAAGCTATATCAGGGTTGTATTTTTTTATCTTCACTCCATGAAAGCTGGAGTAGAGTCTTGTTCTGTCTATATTGCGTTTCCTGTGGATCTTGCACACCACTCATGACAGGAAATAATATAAAGAGCTCAGTAAAGGTATACCTTTCCAGGATGCTTTTCCAGTGTTAATTCATAGCTCAGGTAGGTGAAATCCTTTTGAACTGAATAGAAACTTAAAACTTACATAAAAATAAAATAAGAATAAGTTAGATTATAACTGTTTTAGGAAGCCCAGCTGACCAAGGTCATCCAGTTACTTGTTCTTATGGTCATATTCTGGTATTCATTCTAACACAAGCAAATGGTAACAGCCAACAGCATCACATATGCAAAATAAGTTTGTTCATAAGAACATTTATTGTGCATAGCACTTGCTGGCCAGCATACCAGTAAAATTCTTGCACCAACTAGGCATCCAGTCACATTACCTCAATGTTAGCCTATGAGAGGTTGTAGCAAAACTGCTCCTTACAAAACATCCTCATTTAGAACTCGTCCATTGTATAATCCCTCAATCAAGTATAATTTGAATTTAGATACTCTTAAAATTACATGCCCCTAAATTGTGCTAGCTGTGAAACAAACTTTTGTTTAGTCTTTAACAAAAGGAAATTCAGGTGCTGACAGAATATCATAAACCACATTCAGTCAGTCAACATGGTTTTGCTTAACTATATCATTGACATCTGCAGTTGGATATCAATATGAAATTATATATAAGTTTCTTAATGTCATAATCATGTGCTCTGTGTTTACTGCTTATTGGTTGCATTCAAGACTTGTCACTTCTACATTCTAACAACCCCTTGGGCATATACTTGTATAGTTACTAAATCAACAAATCTGAATTGTCATTCTTTGGTCTGCTCTCAAACAACTTCTTCTGAATATCTGTGTCTGTGCCTTTGGACCAGCACTGTCAATGTTGTTTTTTAGAAGTTATAAGTGCCATGGATATTTGAAAGTGTTCCATCCCAGTTTTTTACAACTGTCAGCACTAAACTGGCTCATATTATATGATACTGCAACGAAAAGCTTCTTTTTCATTACCTGCATTTTTCTTTTGAACTGCTGGTTTTGTAATTCTTGATGTAGCAAAGTCTGACATGGTTGTTAATTGACCGAAAATGGTGGGGAAACAGCATTAAGCAATCTGCATTACAAACCTGCACTCAGGTAAGATGTGCAATAGCAAATGCACCCCTTATTCAAGGTTATAAATAAATAATACTGTTCAGTATCATGGCACATCACAAAGTCTTATCTGATAATTATAAAAAATATCTATGCTATGGGAGAACAGAAATACCATAGCTTCATAGGTAAGTACAAAGCTAGCTGCCCTTGTGTTCCATTTTAAGTCTAGTAAATTCCCCATTTTGTGCTCAAGATAACCTATCCCATGTTACATACGCCAGTGTAGGTAATATCATTCACAAACAGCTCAAAGCATTGCTGCATTCCTCTTTTGAGATTCCAAACATAACTAAAAATGCCTTATGATTGTCTTTGGCTTTGGTAGCTATTTTAGCCACAAACTTGGCTTGGGTAAATTTTATTAAGCTCCTGAGTTGTTTATTTTTTTTTTCAGTGACAAGGGCTCTAGCTTTCTAGGAATTACTCTTCTTACTTTTGGTCAAAATTATTTTCATTTTGTTATACAGCTTGTTAATATTGTGGTTCCATCATGTGGGTTTGTTTCTGGGGTTTTCCCTGCACTTGTTCCTGTGGTGTACGGCTGCATCTATGCAGCTGTTTACATGCTGGTATAGTGTGGTGGTGTATATTTCTGCATATTCAGTAGATTTAAACTGGGTTTGGTGTGCATTTGAAGGTTGCCAATGTATCACTTAGGAGTAAGTAGTTTACCTTAAAGAAATGTCTAAAGGTACATTGGATGGTAGGGATCTCTGGTTTCAGTTTTATTTCAAAGGAGATTGCTTTATGGTCAGACCTAACAAGTGATGAAGATACACAGGGGATGGTGCAAGATGTTCCTATATTAATAAGGAAACAATCCAAGATGTCATTCTCCCTAGTGGGTAATAATTGTTCCAGGGCAGTTGTATTGACAAAGTCCTGGAATCTCTGTGCTTGTGCAGGAGTGGTGGTGTAAGTTTCCAGGTCTATAGTTGGATATTTTAGATCACATAGGAAAATGGTATTAGGTTTAATATTAAATTATCCTAGTTCCTGTAGATAGGTATTTTGTATTTCTTTTGTCATACAGGGAGGTCTATAGCTAGCCATTATATGGTATGGGACCTTTCTGATGGTTATTTGGACATGGAGAAGCTCTAGTGCATTGTGATACTTTACCAGCCTTGATGTGAGTCTCTTCTGAAAGTAGACTTCGACACCTCCACATTTTTCCCCTTCTGCACAGTAGCTGGTCTAAATGTGTGGAAGAAATTATAGCCCTGCAAAGCTGGCGTGCTCTCTGCTATTTTAAACCACGTCTCAATCATCACACAGATGTTTCTTATTTTGGCGCCTATAACACCTTCCTATTTTCCTTTGGTTTTTTTGTTATATTGGTAGACTTATCAGGCTGGCATTGCCTAAAAAAAGGCACTATGGAGGTAGACAATGCCTTTGCCAATAATCAAAACCCTGAGGGGACAGATGCAGGTCACCCCTGCCCCATCAATAAAGAAGACTGTAAAATAGCGTGTAAGTACAAAACAGTTGGTATAACTTCGTACAAACTGAGTAGAGGACTTCAACACATTTCAGTAAATATAATTTGCTTACTAAGAAGCACCTCCTCATTATTACAATGAAATATTTATACATTTCTATACTTTCTCATGTTCACATAGACTTCATCAGAGTAGTTTTTGTCTACCATCGATGATGCATTTAAATATAAAATAACAGCCAATCAAATCAAGTAGATACCACGGAGCAGGTTATGTCACAAATAGGAATTATGGGAGTTGTATGTTACATTCATTAAGCACAGAAACATAAAATTCACACAACTGTGATGAAGTTAAAATACAATAATAGTAAATGTTATATTTTTATTTTACATTTGTTAACCGGGAAATTCTGACTGGACCATGTCCATTTTCAGGAGAAAAGCTCCAGCATCAGGTTATACAAATACAGTACATCCAGCATAATACTCAAAACAGGTTACATCATGTATGCTGAGCATAGTAATATTACAAGAAATTAATAAAAACACTCCAAGTAAATGAAGATATAGAACATAGGTAAAAGACAATGTCAGTTACAGTACATACAGCATAATACACAAAAACAGGTTTTATCATATATGCTGAGCATAGCAATATAACAAGAAATTAATAAAACACTCCAGGTAAAAGAAGACATAGAACATGGGTAAAAAGACTGTCAGTTATACATTGGTAAGAGAAGAAAATATATCAAGTAAGATTCTACAGTTAAAAGTACCCTTTCAGATGACCAAGCCTACAGGGGATCACATATAAAAATGCAAAGTAAACAATATATTTAAAATACTAAAATCATAATGTGCTGAAGAAAGTGTGTAAAAAATGTAAATATAATAAATAAAAAGATGCAAACCCAGTTGAAGTACAATGTAAAAACCTTTGACAGGTAAAAAAATGAGAGTTAATGCATATATAAATATTTGAATAAATAAATAAATAAATAAATAAATAATTTGGGTAGTCAATAAATGAAACACGTATATAAAAACAGGTTTGTAAAATCATGTTTGTAAATGTAAAGATGTATTTAAAAGCTAAGTGAAATGCATTGTAAGTAAATAGTGTTGCCATATTATACCACTGCAGCTCTTTTCTTTAAAATACAAGCAAGTGAAATGCGATCATTAGTACCTGGTGCTGATGACGCATTGAGTCTTAGCTGACAGTATAGTTCTTTACACTCAAATTGTCCACATCACCACTATAGCTTGCAGCTATTGCCCTATCAATAATAAAAAATGTAAACTTTTTTAAAATTAGGACAATCAATTGTGTGCCTGTACAGTGCAATCATTGTTTTTCTATGTTTAATATCATAAACATGCTCCCTAATTCTTTCTTTCAGTTTTCTAATTGTTTTCCCAATTTACAAAGCTCTGCACAAGCTGCATGTTGCAAGATACACTATAAGGGAGGTGTTGAGTTGAATGGTCCTGGCAAAGTTTTCTACCAATACATATGGGCCCTCTTTAATGAACCTGTAGAATTTACATGCTTCACATTTATACGTAGACCCATGGGTCTTCTTTAAAGTTTTTCTACCACCTGGCATTTCCAAAAGAGATTTAATGTTCCTAGCACTAGAAAGAAACAATCACAGGACTGACCCCAATGTGCTTTTTGATTTCACTGTGAAAAACCAAGTCCCAGAAAAATCTAATAATATTTGTGTAACAAAAGACACCCATACTGTATGGAATGGCGAAAATTGGTGTAGTTCTATCAAAGTTGTCAATTCTTTATTTTCCCTGGGAAAGTAATTAATTGAACTGAATATTCACAGAAGTGAGCATTCGCTATATATAGTTTGATGAATGAAGGTTTAATGGAAATGAACCTTTGATAAATTGATATAGATCCACCTGTACCACCAAACATGCAGAGGTCAGTATCTGCATAACTTGAGTGAGAAATATTATTTTCCAGAGTCCAGTTTTGGAATTACTTCTCTCTCTCTCTCTCTCTTTGTTCTTCTCCTATAAGAATTGTCTAGTGGGTGAATGGTACAACTGTCACTTAGAAAAGCCCAAATCTTGCAGCTTTATTACCATATGGCCTAACAAATACCTCACTAAAAACATATTCTTTTATTAAAGAATAAACAATTAGCAGATGGTATCGGGCACCTTCAGGGTGAATCCACACTACTTCTTGATTTCTATTGGTAAGTTAACTCTGGACAATTTGTAAGTTAGTTGGAATGTCTATTTGTCTGGTCAGGTTCATTTGGCTGTTTATGTATCTATTTATTGCTTGTTTTGTTTTTAGGATAAGAAAAATGGCTATTCCTAGATCCTTTTCAGCAGCATTAGCAATAACAACAAGAGTTAATACAACATGATGATTTAGCATAGGCATTCATGTTTTGTGAGTTGAAAAGAAAACAAAATTCTTGAGGAAAACTCTTGCAGAGGGGGGCCAAACCAGTGAAACTCCACACAAGTAGTGAAAGGAGGTCCAGTCTGAACCTAGACCATGAGCTGAGAGGTAGAAATCTTACTTCTAAGCAGCAGTTTCACCCTACCTTGCATATTACAGCTTCTTTCACTTCTGGGATACCTCAGGCACAGCACAAACAAACAAACAAACATAAGTGGCTGGTGTATTTATTTATACTCAGAACAAGCAACACGCATATTTGCCTAACTTAGATGCAAACTTTTACCCATGAAGACAAAGCTATAAAATATACGTATGTCAGCTAAAAGGGTGTTCCTAGCCTAAACACAATTTACTTTAGGATCTTTATTACTGTGTGTGTGTGTGTGTGTGTGTGTGTGTGTGTGTGTGTGTGTGTGTGTGTTTGTGTGTGTGTGTGTGTGTATGTGCATGATGTATACTTTACTCACATATGGACACACGTTAGATACTGATTATCAGTTTTATTTTCCTTCAGCAATGCCTACTGACAGTCGTTGTGTATTAATTTAGTTCAGATTCGGCAGTACAAGGTTTCAATGCATTTTAGGGTCATAAAGACACTGACTAGTGCAGTACTGCTTTATTGTGACCTTTGAACCTGCATTATAATCTATTATGTATATTATATCAGTTACATAGATTAACCCAGTGTATCTATAAAATAATATGAATGCAGTTTTAAAATGCATGCAGCATTTGTTTTTGAATTTCTAAAAAAATATTTATTGTAGTCTTGCACACCCACAGAGATCCTTCCCCATTCTAGATTGTTTGAACTCCTTGCTCCCACTCAGACCATCAACACTAACCTATGATATCCCTGCCTATACCATTTACCTTACTTGTATTAAAAAAACCACAGTGTCTTGTTTCCCCCACAAGATGGAATTAGAGACTGAAAAGATATCTCTTGCTTTTAGCTGATTGTCGGAATGTGGAGATGATGGTGTCCAAATGGAGAGATAATGGGGTCTGAATGGAGAAATAATAGGGTCCAAATGGAGAGATAATGGGGTCTGAATGGAGAAATAATAGGGTCCAAATGGAGAGATAATGGGGTCTGAATGGAGAGATAATGGGGTCTGAATGGAGAGATAATGGGGTCTGAATGGAGGGATGATAAATCAGCAAGTAGAGGAGAGTAGTATTGCTGGAATTAAATTCATCCTCAAGTCTTGGTGAGTACCTTCATGAGGTAGACCCTGTTTTTCACAAAATCTCACCAAGATGACACTGATATATAGACTGTATTTTATATAGCATATATCTTAGACACAAGTAGGTTGAGAAATAAAAAAGATAAAAAGATAGCTTGGTGTAAAAAACCCAAAATAAAAATGTGCCTAGTCCTGGTAGACACACTGGAGCCAGGACTGGAAAAAATGACAGTGTAGAATCCTCAAGACATGGGAATATTCCTACAATGGGGGTAGGCCAGGCCAAGGAGGAGGATGTCCCCCCTGTTATTGAAGGAAGTAGCAGTCCACATAAATCACAAAAACTGATAGGCCAAAAAAAGAGTCATAAAGGTGATAGAATTGACTATTGAGGATAAGAAAGAAATTATGTATTGCTACTATTATGCAAGAAGCCCAAAATTTCCAGACAGAACATATACAGAAAGATTAAGAGAGAAATTAGAGGAAAGAAAAATACTTCCACAAGAAAAACTGTCACAAGCTTAAAATAAAAACAAATTGTCATTAATACAACAGATTTATGAAAAGCATTATATAGACCAATAAACCTTGATTTGTTTGGAAAAAGAAGCATCTGAGGAATTGCGAAAATATAAAGAACAAAATCTAGAGACTTTTAAGAGGTATAAAGAAATATGGACATGGAAAAGAAAAAATATGATATGGCACAATATTTATGCAAAGGAGAAAACCAAATTAATCAACACAAAAAAGGCAGCCCCAAAGATATTCAAAGGGAAATACAGGCAAAGACATCCAGATCTGGAAAATTTCACAATAAAAGAAAATAAGATCACAAAGATGGAACGCAGAACAGAAGATTAGTCAAGTAGCAAAACTAATCTATACAAAAAGGGCAGCACCAACGATAGTGAAGAGAAATGCAGGCAAAGGCATCTGGACATGGAACATTTTACAATACAAAAAACATGAAAAACAATGAGGAAAAATAGAAGAGGATTAGTAATGGAGATGTTAAAGAAATAGAACCTGAGGTTATGGAGTACCTATGAAGTGAAGGATTTAGTGTAGAAAATCTAACTCAGAAAATACCACAGCAGAATAGAGCAATGGATCGCCAAATTAAGGAGAAACCAATGGAGTAAGAAATATCTGATCAGTTGTCATATGAAGATACTTTAGGGCCTTCCTTAAGAAACCAGTACAAATGTTCAGCTGGAGTTGCACAGCAAGGGATGGAACAGGAACCTGTGGCAACTCTGACGCATTCAATGTTATGGAGTGATAAGCCAGTGAGTTCCTATATGAAAGAGCAACAGAAATTGAATGAGAATGTGGCACAGGAAGATGCTCTGGAATTTTATATAGAATGTCCACAGGAAATAGAGAACAAAGAATGTGCCCTCAGTTTTGAAGAAAACTATCTAAGAGCTTGATTTAATAGAGATGGACAGACATATTAAGATCAATGAAAGAAATAGACTACTGAAAGTCAATAAAACCCCAAATAAGTTAGAAGTTTGATAAAACAAATGAACACAGTAATTTGGAATGTCCATAGAGATTCCTGTGATATAACAGAAGTAAATAGGATATATTATTGTGCAGCTAAATTAATAATAGATAAAGTCTTACCACAAAAAACATAGAGTAGTATTGGAAATGAAGGGTAGAAATTGAATGCCATCGTGGAAGTATCGCATAGTAAAAACTATAAAACATTTAAGACAAGAAGTGTCACTGTTAGAGGAGTATAGAAGAAGAAACAGATCAACAAAAATACTCAGAAAGATAAACATGATAAAAGCAATGCGCAGCATCAGAACGAATTAGGATCTATCATGCACTGTTGCAAATTCTTTTCCTCTCAGCTATTGTCGTTAGGGGTCACCACAGCAGAACAACGGTCCACATATTGATTGTCAGTGTAGTTTTAAGGTGTCGAGTTGCCAGCCTGGTGCCCAACCTTCCACAGAAGGCACACACACACACACATTACACACACACACACACACACACACACACACACACACACACACACACACACACACACACACCTAGGGCTAATTTAGAGTGTCCAATTCACCTTCAGCATGTCTTTGGGATGTGAGAGGAAACCCAAACACCCAGAGAAAATTCACGTGACCGCAGGGAGGACATGCAGACTCCACACAGAAGATACCCCAGCTGGGAATCAAACTGGAAAACCTCTTGCTATGAGGCAGCAACACTAACCACTGCATCACCGTGGCAAATAATAAACTTAGAATATCAGCACAGGCAGAAAAACTTTGAAGATATGCAGATAAATATAAAGGAAAAGATGCAAATAAGGAATTTATTGATGACCCAACAATGTTTTATAGAAAATTGGGAAACAAAGCAAAATTAATTGAAACACTACCAAAAAAAGAAGAAATAAACACATTTTGCAGAAATATCTATGAAGATCCCATGGAAGATAACAAAGATGTTAAATGGTTAGAAGAAGTAAAAGAAAGAATAAGAAGTTCAAATGTACAGGGTATGAAATGGGATCAAGTAATGGCTGGAGAGATTGAAACGAAGTTAAGAAAAGCTGCTAATTGGAAAACCCAGGCTCAGATGCAGTACCTAACTTCTTGCTTAAAGTATTAACATTTTTACATGAAGATTTAGTCATGAGTAATAACTATTTATATCCACAATATTCCAGGGTGACTCTGTTACTGTTGCTCTTTTGTCTTGCCCTTAACCCATTAAGTTGTCTACTTAACATATTAGGTAATTGCTATACTTTGGCTCCAAGAAAACAACACTGTATAAAGGCTTCTCATCTTCTTTTTATGGATGATTTAAAACTCTATAGCTCCTCAGATGAGGAACAGATGGCACAACTGCAAGTTGTCAAAACTTTTTTCAGATGATATAAGAATGTAATTTGGTCTTGATAAATGTGTAAACTCAACCTTTAAAGCAGGAAAGCTGTATCACCAAGAAAACATCAGTTGGAGACAGGAATGTGATATAAAAGAACTTGACCAAGAGGTAGTATATAAATATTTGGGAACTGATGAAGGATTAACAATAAAACATGAACAAATGTAAATAAAACTCAGTAAGAAATATTTAGAAGACTAAAATTAATACTGAAAACAGCATTGACATGTAAGGACAAAGTCCAAACTATAAACAAATTTGCTCTTCCTATCCTAAGTTACAGTTTTGGAGTGACTGACTGGCCCCAAAAGGAGTTGGATAGATTAGACAGGAAAACAAGAAGGATGCTTCATGCTCACCAAATGATTTATAAAAAATCAGTGCATACCAAGATTATATATTCCCCGCTCTGAAGGAGATATGGTCCTCCTCAAAACTGATTGCATGTATTGATCTGCAATCGTGGGACTGTATATATATTTGCTGACCTCAGGGGACCCAAACATAGTGAAAGTTTTGAAACATGAGAACAATAAGTCTAAGATGACTTCCCTGCTTGGTTTAGCAGAAGCATATCTGCCTCAAGCGGGAATGGAAATGAAACCAGAGGTAGATAAAAATCAGGCAGCTATTCAATGTGCCAAGAAACAAAAAAAAAGAATATGAGGTGAAGGATCAGATGAGAAGGCAAGAAATGTGGAAAATTCATAAATATAGTTGCAAGTATAGAAAACTCTTGGAACAAGCTTATGTTGATCAGGATCAAGTGCAGGAATGGTTAAGGAGAGGTAAATTTAAACCAAAAGACAAAAGGGTAATACTGGTCGCCCAAATTAGTGGACTATGTACACATTGGTTTACAAAGTCTATTGAACATGTGGAGAAATAGACAATTAGAAACAGTCACACATCTTGTTGCTGGTTGAGATATACTAATGGCAGATGAACTGTATGCTGAAAGGCATAATAATGCAGCAAGGCTGTTGCATTGGGGCTTATGTAAATATTATAATACTGAGGCAGCTTAAAAACATTGGAAACATGAGACACAAATCATCATACAAAATGATGAAATTTATGTCACATGGGATCATCCATTACCAACAGTTCAAAAAACAGATGCTGGAAAACCAGGTAAAGTAGTCTATGAAAAGAAGACAAAAGTAGCATTGATCATTGAAATTGGTACACCCAGTAAACACAGTTTCTTATGTACAGTGATATGCAAAGTCATAATATAATAGGATTTGCAGGTAGAAATGAATGCAATGTGGAAGAAGGATGCCCATAGAGTTCCAGCAGTAGGAGGAGCAACGGATCTTATAAAAAATAATTTACAATCATATTTAGATACACTGCCAATACATGTACCTCCATACGAACTGCAGAAGGAGTCATTGCTGGGCACATTGCGGGTTCTGGGAAGAGCAGTTTGGCTGATATCAAAGATTGAAACAATACTAATTTCATGAACTTTAATTGTACTTTGACTTAAGAATGGGGTCCATTCCTGTCATGATATTAGAAACCCAAAAGACTAGGAAAAATTAAAAAGAGGTCAATAAATCTTCAGCCAGATATCTTTCTGTGGTTGTACTTTGTAGAGGACAACCTGAGAGTTTGTTGCATATAGGTGAGAAGGACCTTGTCCTCAGTGAATCATCTTCCATTACAAATGCAATGGCATCTCAGTAGATTAGGCATGTTGCTATATGTGCCCTTAGCTGCTATATCCACACCTGCAAGGATTTGACATACAGTGGGGGGTTGCACGTAAAGGCACCTAGTTTCTGCTAACTTTATCCTACCCTGAGATAATAGAGCAGACCTCCAGATGTTCAACATATCTTTCTAGCCATCTCTACAAAGTTTTCAGGTTGATTAACAAGTTTATATGTCAGCAGTGTGAAGAGGTATCCTACTACTGGCACCATGAGCTTAACTTTAGTGAAGTCATTTCTTGATCTATGTAACATGTGGCTAGGAAGTAGAAAAAAAGGACCTGACTTAAACTGAGTGTTTAATCTAGAGGGAGGGTGGTCTGAAAGAATAAATACAGAATACATCATTAAGTGCCGAGATTGATTTCTTCATCATTTCTATTTCTATCTTTGTTTTCCGAATACCTATAACAGTAGGTGAATTAGAATGATACAAATGTTCCTTGTATGTGTGCAGAGAGTCAGAGTAAAGCAATACATGTTTTATACTATAGCTGTCTATCATAAGCAGCCCAGCCAACATGTGCCTGAGATTAGTTGTATATTTACAACACTGAAATTAAAAAATTTGCTTAAAATATACTTTAAGATTGAACATAAATTTTGTTTAAAATTTGCTTTAAGAATAATTTGAAGGATCCAGTCTCATACCTCTGTTAGGAAGAAGGTCCTCTGATAAGCATTAATAATAGAAAAGAAAACATGAAGGTCATTTTGCTATGCACAACTTAAAAGATAAAAACAACAATAAAACCCTGTGAAATGCAATGAAGTAAAGCATAGGTTCTGCCATTTCCTTATCATATCAACTGAATACTACCAATGTTATTAGTAATTTTAATTTTGTTCATTTTACAAAAAGCACTCATCTTTTAATGAAGAATTAAAATAACAATCAAAAGCAAATTTAACTTTTTTCCAGATTAAATGATGTTTCTGCTACATGACTGCATCTGTAAAAGAGTATATATATCCCTAAAATACGATCAATGTTTTAGAACATCGAACCACTAAACATCAAAATCAAATGGTCAACATTCTGAAATGTCAGAAATGCAAAAAAACACCAAACAGTATGTTTTTGCACCCCCATATCCATTGATAATTTTATATATATATATATATATATATATATATATATATATATATATATATATATATATAAACTCCGAGATCACTCTGCAGTGGGGAAGGTGGCAAATTCTCCAATACCCACTGTACCACAATCTCAGTCTTCCTGCAATAACCAGTGACTGATATTTCAGCATGTCATCCATTTGGTCTTGATGTTATATATATATATATATGTATATATATATATATATATATATATAAAATGTAGCGAGAGAAACCAACAACTATACTTAGCAAACCACTTACTACATTTAAAGAAGTATCATTCTGTTTACAATGGATTATTTTTTACATCACCATGTGCACATATAGATATTGATTAGAACACTATTTATGGATATCTATGTGACTTACACCATCGCTTCTGCTACCATACTATGATACGGCAAAATACATAAATGCATACCGCGTCTATATCACTTCATTGAGTACGTAAATATCGAATGTTTATATCGGTGAATATTCACGTACTTGATGAAGTTATTGTGGGAGGCTGTGCCCCCCACACCCCCCGCTAAGTATATATTTCTACTCCAAGATCACACTACAGTGAGGAAAGGGGAAACTCCCAATCTTCACTGTCCTGCAAAAAAAAAAAATCACAAAATTTGAGTAGGTGAATATTCGACGATGTAAGCATTCGATATTCACCAACTCGATGAAGTGATAGGGAACCTGTATACACAGACACACACACACGTGCACGCATGCACATACACACACATGCACACATGCACACATGCACACACACACACACACACACACATATTACATTATATTATATTATATTATATTATATTATATTATATTATATTATATTATATACTGACTACGACAATTCAGCCACTGAAATGAAAAGCTGCTGAAAAAAATCAACATGTTCTTAACAGGTTGCTTACTCCTACTAAACAGCATTTTTTGCTAACACATGTGAAACAGACAGACACACACATTTTATATTACATTATATTATATTATATTATATTATATTATATTATATTACATACTGTTTTATTGAGAATTCAACCAATCAAATTGAAAACAGCTGATTAAAATCAACAAGTTCATAACAGGTTGCCTACTCCTACTAAACAGCTTATTTCTTTAACACATATTAGACACACACACACACACACACACACACACACACACACACACACACACACACACACACACACACACACACACACACACACACACACACACACACAGCAGATGTTCCCTGCTCCTTCTAGCAGTCCATCAGAATCAACAATAAGATAATTTCTGGCAAGGGGCTGGCTCCCTGCACCTCCATTTTCTCTTCCACTTTATATACGCCAATTGTGAGATCATGAGATCATGCAACAGTAGAGAAAAGGCATATTTTCAATCAGTTAGGCAGGTTTTTCTCTTGATCAATTGAAATAAATATATATATATATATATATATATATATAGTTCCCATTCAGAAGCCTGAAACATCATAAGCCTGAAAATCAAAATCCTGAAACCAAAAGCCTAAAAATTCAGAATCCTGAAAACTCAAAATCCTGAAAGCCCAAAATCCTGAAAGTCCAAAATCCTGAAACTCAAAATCCTGAAAACACAAAATAGACATACTGATGTCATTGTGACTTTGCTATTGTTAGCCCTGTGGTGTTAGGTCATGCGTTGGGGTCAGGTAAGTGTGCGGTTGGTTTTATGCTAGGGTTAGGGGCGGTTTAAGTGAGTTAGGGTTAGGGCGCGGGTTAGGCATGTATGCAATAGTGACAAATATTGGGGTTAGGGGCGGTTTAAGTGAGTTAGGGTTAGGGCGCGGGTCAGGTGAGTGTGCGATAGTGACGGACCTTAGGGTTAGGGTTAGGGTCAGGGTCAGTTGGTAGATATTAGTGTCTTTATAGTGACATATTAGCATTATTTGTGTTTTCAGGATTTTGAGTTTTCAGGATTCTGAATTTTCAGGCTTTTGGTTTCAGGATTTTGATTTTCAGGCTTATGATGTTTCAGGCTTCTGAATGGGAACCATATATATATATTTTATATATATATATATATATATATATATATATATATATATATATATATATATATATATATATATATATATATATATATATATTAATAGATGCAGTATATATATATATATATATATATATATATATATATATATATATATATATATATATCTTTCTCTCTCTCTCTCTCTCTCTCTATATATATATATATATATATATATATATATATATATATATATATATATGCTGTATGTATGTATTTTATATACATATATATATATATATATATATATATATATTAGAGAGAGATGGTCATGTGTGTGTGTGTGTGTGTGTGTGTGTGTGTGTGTGTGTGTGTGTGTGTGTGTATACATACACATATATATATATATATATATTTTTTTTTTTTTTACTCATAAACATAAATGAATATATTACAAATGAATGCAAATAGAACTCATCAAAACCCATTTAGTCATAACCAGCTGACTGAACATACATTTTGTTTAAAATTTACTCTAAGGCTAATTTAGAGGATGTAGTCACATACCTCTGTTTGGAAGATGGTCCTCTGTTAGGCATTAATAGTAGAAAAGAAAATATGAAGGTCATGTCATTATATTCAGCGTAAAAGATAATGGCAATAATAAAACCCTATGATATGCATTGAAGAGAGCAGAACCGAGATTCCACCATTTATTAATTTTATCTATTCAATATTGTCTCTGTTATCAGTGATTTCAAGTTTGCTCTTTTTAAACAAGATGGTCTTGTCAAAGCACTGTCACAACCGATCATGTACATACACAACACACAAATCAAAAAACAAATGCTGTATAGGTACCAGCATAATGTAAAACAAAATACTAACCTCACCAAACACCAAACCAAATGGGAGACAATTCCTGCTGTTGTTGAGTTTGTTAAATGTGGTAATGGCAACGTATTGAAACAGGTGCCTGAGATGTGCTTTGGGTTAAGAAAAGTGGATGTATTTCTTAATGCAAAAACTTTTGACTATACTTAAATGTTTGGCATTAGGGATGGGAGTGTCTGTGCAAGTGTTTTGTGGTTAGGTGAGGAGATAGTTTTAGCATTGTGCTTGTATGTAGTATATGGGTAGTAGGTCTGAGTGTCTTGTGAGGTGCTGCTAGGGAAGAGGTTTTCATATGGTAATGGGTAGGGTCTGAATTAGATGCAGGGGCAGAGTTAGGGTTAGCACACATGAATAACATGCAGCAGGTTGGTAATAGTTAGCAATACTAGGTGGAGTGACAATTTTTACAGGAAAATGTTTGTGATGTTTATCTATGTTTTGGTGTTTAATATCCTTTGCTGGATTCTCATTTTAAGATATTCATTTTTAATTTCTGAATTCTGTATTTTGTGGTGCTGTATTCTGTCATAGTCTTAATCAAGGAATCTTTTTTTTGAATCAAATTAAGGAAGATGTCTGTCTATACATATCAATACCAATATGCTCTCACAAAGGAAAAAAATCAGATTTATAACTGGGAAATCATCACTGTAACAACAAATACTTTCACAAAATGAAGAGCTTCAGTGTTTGAATGTAAGAGGAAACACATACCCAGACTGTAAGACCCCCATGTAGGTCCAAATATCAGATTTGTTTCAAACAGTAGAGATTACTGAAAACTGGAAATAACTTATCAGATTCCAAGTCCAAATTCTGATTTCCCACTGGAAACAGTTGTGGATACTGTAGTATATAAAAAAAGTTTTTTGTTTTTCTTTTTAAAATAGCTCTGTAGAAATGACGGTGTTCATGACAAGGTCTGATCATAGGGGTCTGATTTCAGAGCATTTCAAGCATTTATGGGACATGATTTTCTGCATAAATATACTGGTGATTTAAAGACTATATATGAGAAAGATATTGCAGACAGCTAGAGCCAAAGAGAGTCTGGTAACATGACCATTTAACAAAACTGCATGGTACTCTCCATTAATCTGCCCAAACAGAAATAATTGGCAACTGTTCCAGTTTGTGTGAAAGCCTGTAATATCTCAGCAGTCCAGTCAGATTTTCACTTCAGATGATGTGCTTGCGTGCATGTTCATTTTTTTCTCAATTTTTGTTTTAGACCCCATACCAACCATCTTCTAACCCCACCTGCTGGAAACCAATGAGCAATTTGCTCCTCATCTAGGTGAGAGCAGCTCATTTGCTCCCGACCAAGATTACAGCTATAAAGGATAATGCCAATCTGAAGTTAAATAAGTTTTTAATTTATGGAAAATCTATTGCAGTTGTTTTCATTTCTCAGGCCAAAGCTAGGAACAGAGACAGAACTCTTGCACAATACCAGGTACCATAGAGTATTTATAAATACTGTAACATTACATTTATTTGCCTGTTTCTCCATTATTATTGTGGGTTCAAGGAGTTGGCATATTTAAAATAGTGAGGTATGTGTGTGTGTGTGGGAAGGGGTAGAGGGATGCTTGCCACTATGTAAAAAACACCTTTGGCTTTTTTCTTTCTTTCGATGACTGTTTGATGTTAGTGTGATTTCTTACATTGAATACTCAGTGAAATAAGAAATGAATATTCACTATATATATATATATATATATATATATATATATATATATATATATATATTCATGTGTGTGTGTGTGTGTGTGTGTGTGTGTGTGTGTGTGTGTGTGTAGAGAGAGAGAAGGGGTAGGGGAGAATAGCATAGTGATGGCTGGCCCTTGAAATGTGCTAGCCTAAAAGGCTCAGATGGCATGGGGTAAATGGTTCTCTTAAGGTGATTAAAACAGAAACAAGCAAGGTTATTACAGGTAATGAGAGACAGTGGTAGCTAGTCCTGTAAATGTGCAACCTAAAAGGGTCATATAGTAAGGATGCTAGAGATAATGAGAGACAGCTGCACAGAAATGATGTTTTTGTAACCCCTCTGTCTACTGACCATTAGCCCTCTCAACCAATGTAGCCCATTTGTTCATCATGTAGTGAGGGCCATCCCCAACCCATTTGTTCCTCCATCAAGTGAAAGCCAGCCATAAGACCATCATTCAGGTAGACATAAAAGTCTTTACCATTTTCGTGAGAACCAACCACCTCTTGGCTGCTTCTGATGGATACAAGCACTACCAGAATTTGATGGAGGTGCATGTAAGCTTCATGACCACCCTGACCTATGCTGCTACACTATAACAATACATCCCTTGGGCCCAGATTTCACAGTCAGCACCACACATAACTCATTCATTGTTTCCCAAGAGGCAAGTCAGGCCATCTCCCTTTCCCCAGATGGGCAAACCATATGTTGCTCACTCCCATCCTGCCATCCCAATCCCTCAGGTTCCTATGCCTGCTAATCAAATGCAGGTTATCTGGGTCACAGTTAGGGTTGTATCCCTCTGTGCCACAGGAGAGATTTCACATAGGGTTATTTGAAGCACAGTGCCCTAGTGCATATCAAATATTTGACCTAATAAAGAAGATATATTGATGACTCAAGTTGTGATTGTGGAGTCCAGAAGGAAGAAGGAAGTAAGGTATCTTTAAGAAAGAAGGGACCTCAACCTTGACAGGAGAAACCTGCTGGATTTTTTTCTATACGAGCAGAGGGTGAAGTTGTTTTGTTGCTCCTTATTGCTGGAATTATGAAGAGAACTATTTGTCTAGTTAGAATTCTCTGTAATTGCTGTTTTATTCTTATTAGGTACTCTAGCAAAGTCTGCTTTAGAAATGAGTACTGGATCTATGTGTAAAAGTTTTGTTGTAATGTGAAAATGCTTGACTGAAAGGGGAATTAATGTTAGAACTATAGCCTTTCCTGATCGATAAGGACTGCATTTCTTTACTAAACGTGGTCAATAAATATGATTTTTAAATCATAAATTTGAGCTCAGTGACTTCTTGCTTTGTCACAAATTGCCTTTCATACTATACTGGTGAAGAATGTGTGCAAAAACAGCCATCTGTTTTTCTATAATATGCAATTTTCCAAACTCTAAACACAAAACCCACACAAAATCCCTCAAAAAGCCAAAATAGACTCAACTTTAACACATTCATTCAAATAAAAGAACAAAAGGAGTAGAAGCCACTAATTTTTAATTATTTCATTGAAAACACATACATTCACATAAACTTTTGCATTTACAAAATACGTCTTCAGGTGCTAATACAGGGTTAAAAGAACTCCATTGCTTAAATTGAAATCATATGACAAAGACTAGCAAGTCACATCAAAGAAGAAACAGGAACAGAAATGAAAAATAACTAGATTTATAAGAATATTTATAAAAATATTCACTACAAGAATTGTATTATTCATTTACTTTTTGTTTATTTTTAGAATTAGCTTTAAACTTGCTTCATAGTTCAGCTCTGGATGACCATCAGCATGTAGAATGGATCCAATACTACTGTGTACATTTGGTAGCAAGTTTTAGATCACCTTCCTTTTATTTGGTAAAAAAATAACTGTTTGCTTCTGAACATAGACATGTGGCCATTTGTTGTTTCTACAATGAGTTTCACTAATACATTTGTTACTACTTCACAATTAACATCCGAATACTGTTCAGATATACAGTGTTTTACCTTCTATTTGTCTTTTCTACATAACATGCAGGACAGGTTGCTAAATATACAAGGTTATAATGCTAAAAAGAGGAAGGAAGGAAGGCAATTCTGAGGGTATCCCTATAAAGGAAGGCAACTGACTCTTGGAAACAGAAGCTAGCTAGATTTAAAACTGTATCAGAAGTGCCATGTGTAAATGTGCTTGCTTTTTTATATTTGCTTTCCTTATTGTTTGAAATGTATGCTTGTCTACTACATTATTTTAAATGCTTAATAAAGTAAAATGTCTGTTTAGGTCAGAATAATACAGAATGTTTTTACAGCTAGAAGTGAGACATAATGTATCTATTTCAGAACATTTGAGCCATGAAAGACCACTTGAACTGCTGTCATTAGAATCCACCAGTATCTGTACTCATCAATTTCAGACAGCTTATTCTCTGTATAAAAATCACATATTTGAATGTGATAAAAATATCACAGTAAATTATCCAGTTTGCTTTACACAGATATGCATTAGTCCTGCAAAGCCATACTAATGAATGTTTAAATTGATCATGACAGCAGGGTCAATTAATTTCATTCACAGATATCTACTGTACCCAGCAATTACAGCAACACTATTGACTGTGTAAAACTTGGATGTCTAACTATGGTAATATATAAACAAATAAATAATAGCATCAGTAATATATTCCAAGTTTGTTGCACACAAATGTATACCAGTACTGCATTATAACAATAAAATAAAAATAATCATAAAAATAGTAATGACCACAGTAATATATTTTGTTTGTATCCCTGAAGTAAAGTATTCCAACTTATTATCAAGTAGGACTTGCTTTTCCCTATCCACATTTACATATCATTAGGTACTTTTTATACTGTGCCTCTTCAGCTGCATGTCATTACACCATAATTGTCATACCACATTTTTGCTCCTTTTGGCCCATTGTTCCATGTTGGATTTTGTAATATGAGGTCATAATCATGACTTCAGAACATTATTGTTTTATCTATATGATGTAACACTTTAACAAAAAAAAAAAAAAAAAAAAAGAGTACAGTTACAAAGCTAGCATATAAGTTAGTGACTGTTCATAGATTCACATGTTCTTTAAAGTAACTGATTAAAACATGAAAAAAAACCTCCAGTAGTAGTGTAAAAGCTCTTTCATGGACACACATATTGTAAATCCGGTAGTCAACAATAAAAACCACAATGATATCCACAGACTTAATGCTTTCACCCTACAATGTGGGCTTCTTCAGAGTCCTAAAAATCAAGATATAGTCTTTCTAACACATGTTTTGGTTTCTTATGTTAGAATCAACACGCAATCAATGTACACAGGGATGCACAGACAAGGATCTGGTGCTGGTTTTAGTTTAAGCTTTTTGCATTTAAAACAAACACAAAAAGCTTTTAAAAGGCAAGGCTGCACCCCATTAGTGATTGCACCCAGGGAGGACTGTCCCCTCTGCCCCCGCATTAGTATGCCTCTGGCTGAAGCCACATAGAATTAGAAGTAATGTTAATCCCCTTGTTCTGCTGGCTACAGTCACACATCTGTAATGTCATGTTCTATTTTTTTCTACTCAAGAGTCATGAAAATGAATAGCTAAGTGCAAGTCAGATGAAACAATTGCATCCAAGTTCGTTTCCTCTTCCAAGAGCTGCAAAATGTATTTTGTGTTAAGTCCTGTTTTGGATTTATATCGTGGCAGTGCAATAGTCATACTCAGTTGCTAAACAGCCCAGTTCCTTGTCCAGACAGTTCAGATGCAGGCTTTAGCAGCATGACAAACATATTCAGTTGTAAGTTTATTCTGTTGTTATTTTTTTTTTTTTACTTTCTTTTTATTTCTGAACCCAAAATATCTTTGCAGTAACAATCTGTGGTTTTCATTTCCTACAAAACAGGAAATTTTAGATGATTCCATAGGCCACAAGTTAAACTTTTCCCCCAGGATTCCGTCATTAACTTGTTTCCAAAAGCTTCATTGTCTCCACAGGGTCTAAACAGATAACTACATAAAATCATCTTTTTCATGGATCCAGTCCAACAGGATGCTTCAGAAACTTGCTGAAAGTAATAATTTGTAGGCTCACTGGATAGCTTCAAAAAAAAAAAAATGTGTGTGTGCGTGTGCGCGCCTGCATGCGTGCATGTGTGTGTGTGTGTGTGTGTGTGTGTGTGTGTGTGTGTGTGTGTGTGTGTGTGTGTGTGTGTGTGTGTGTTGCTTCTATAATTAGTGTAAACACATTTATTTATAGTATCTGGTCCTGTTGCTATCTTGGCTGAACGATGATACACTTTGTTCAGTATTCTACAGTACATCTCGTTCTGTGGCAAGACTTACTAATTTTCTTAGTATGTTGTGTTTTCTTAGTATGTAGCAAAATACATCTGTGTTACTGAAAATACAATGTATCGCCATTTGTGATACTGCAGTTAGGAAATGTGAGCAGATTTCACAGAAGGCAGTTTGGTTGAAAGGGGACCAAGAAGAAATGTTATGCGTCAGTGATTGTTGATGTGTGTGTTACTATTTCTGACTCTGTAATCACATAAACTCAGAACTATAGACTGTTTCACACAAGGTTTTACATTCTGTGATGTGTACCACCTACTTGTTTATTGGTTCTTCTATTTTACTTGGATGTTTTCATCTAAGATCACCAAGATGTGAGCCAAGAAAATGTATCTTCAGAATAACCTTCAGCTTTGCAATCATGTCTGGTATTGTTTAACAGATGTACCACTGTTGTTTCTACAGGTATTTATTTATTTTATTTCTTTATTTTACATTTGTTGACCGGGCTAGTCTAGCTGGATACATGCCCATTTTCAGTAGAGGCCAGGGGAGAAAAGCTCCACAAAAAGACAGTAATATAGAACACTTGTTATACAAAAGGAAATATTTTACAATTGGAAAGTAGTATATAACTATTTCATAAGTAGTATATAACTATTTCATAAGTAGTATATAACTATTTCATAAGTAGTATATAATTATTTCATAAGTAGTATATAACTATTTCATAAGTAGTATATAACTATTTCATAAGTAGTATATAACTATTTCATAAGTAGTATATAACTATTTCATAAGTAGTATATAACTATTTCATAAGTAGTATATAACTATTTCATAAGTAGTATATAACTATTTCATAAGTAGTATATAACTATTTCATAAGTAGTATATAACTATTTCATAAGTAGTATATAACTATTTCATAAGTAGTATATAACTATTTCATAAGTAGTATATAATTATTTCATAAGTAGTATATAACTATTTCATAAGTAGTATATAACTATTTCATAAGTAGTATATAACTATTTCATAAGTAGTATATAATTATTTCATAAGTAGTATATAACTATTTCATAAGTAGTATATAATTATTTCATAAGTAGTATATAACTATTTCATAAGTAGTATATAACTATTTCATAAGTAGTATATAATTATTTCATAAGTAGTATATAACTATTTCATAAGTAGTATATAACTATTTCATAAGTAGTATATAACTATTTCATAAGTAGTATATAATTATTTCATAAGTAGTATATAACTATTTCATAAGTAGTATATAACTATTTCATAAGTAGTATATAACTATTTCATAAGTAGTATATAACTATTTCATAAGTAGTATATAACTATTTCATAAGTAGTATATAATTATTTCATAAGTAGTATATAACTATTTCATAAGTAGTATATAATTATTTCATAAGTAGTATATAACTATTTCATAAGTAGTATATAACTATTTCATAAGTAGTATATAATTATTTCATAAGTAGTATATAACTATTTCATAAGTAGTATATAACTATTTCATAAGTAGTATATAACTATTTCATAAGTAGTATATAATTATTCCATAAGCATAATCAAGAAAATCCAATAGGTGCCTTTTTTTTTGTCTATCTCAGTGGAATTGATAAATAGAGAATAGAAAAACAAAAGTACTTTAGTAACCTAGGAAAGATTAGAAAGTCTAGGAAAAGGTAGAGGAGAAAAAAGTTTAGCCAGGGTTAGTACAAGGGCAGAGCCATTGGGAATTAAGGAAAGTTTTTAGATGCTTCTTGAAAGTAGGTAAAGAGGTAATTGCAGTAAGTTCACTTGGAAGCATGTTCCAGATAGGTGCAGTACAGTTGGAAAACAGACTGTCCCCAGCTTTGTTGTTGGGTTTATAGGAGGCAGCTAGAAGCTTGGTGGCAGAGCGTAAGGAAGAGATGTTTTTATAAGGAGTAATAAGGGAACTAAGTATAGTGGTATTAGAAGGCTGATGGAAGATTTTGTGGGTGATGGTTAGTTGCTGTAGCCGTATTTGATTTTGTAGTTCCAGCCAGCCTAGTTGTTTAAGATTAGAGCAATGATGGGTATGAAAAGGGGAACCTGTTGCAAACCTGGCTATATTGTTATATGCTGTTGCTAGTTTATTGAAATTAGATTTAGATAAGTTTGTAAAAATCGGTGAGGCATAAAGAAGGGTAGAGAGCGGGTGTGTTTGTGCTATAGTACTTCTGGCTAAGGTTGTAAGGTAGGGTTTAAACCTATAGAGATATCCAAGTTTTCTATTGACTGACTTGATTGTTAAGTTAATGTGGGAATCAAAGTTGAGATTGTGGTCTATTGTGACACCAAGAAGTTTGGTAGTAGGGTCAGGGGATATTATAGTGCTGTTGTTAGAAGTTATATTGATGGTAAAAGAAGATGGCTTTTGTGAAGGTGTGAAAAGTAATAATTTAGTCTTTTTGGGATTCAGTAAGAGGCAATAGTGGTGGAGCCAGTTTTCGGCTGCTGTGAAGACTTTTTGTGTAGTAGTCTGAATCTCAACTGGGGAGGATGCTGAACATATCAATGTTGAGTCGTCAGCATATTGAATACAGATGGATTGTGGAAGGGACTTATTTAGGTTGTTAATAAAAATAGAAAAGAGGAGAGGACCCAGTATTGAGCCTTGTGGTACTCCTATTTTGATAGGAAGAAGAGATGATAAGTGATTTTCCCATAGCACTGCTTGTTGTCTATTATTTAAGTAGGAATAGAACCACTGGATAGCCTGAGAGTCCAAATCAAAATATTTAAGGATGTTTAGTAAGAGAATATGGTTGACCATATCAAAGGCCTTAGAGAGGTCTAAGAATAGAGTTGAGGACAGCAAGTTGTTATTCCGATTTTTATTAATATGGTCAGTGAATGACAAGAAAGCAGTAGTAGTGCTGTGATAAGGTCTAAAACCATGTTGGCAATCTGCTAGGAGATTGTTTTGGAGGAGATGGTCAAGTAATTGCCTATGTACACATCTTTCCATGATTTTAGCTAATGGAGAAAGTAAAGCTATGGGACAGAAGTTCGAAAGCTTGTTTGAGTTACCACCCTTATGTAGTGGAATGATATGAGAGACCTTCCAGAGGGTTGGGATAATGCCTTCAGTTATGGTTTGATTAATTAAAATGGAGACAGGAAAAGCAAGTGCTTTGGCTGCAATTTGTAGGTTCTCAGCTGGGATGAGGTCAGCTGAAGGGGTACAAGGTTTAAGTTTCATAAGTAAGGTATAGATGAGATCTGTTGAGACTGGTTGCAGTTTGAAAGAGGGGGGATTATTGTTTAGGGAGTGAGGTGCTTGAGTAGACTGAGGAGATAAGGTTGATGCTAGGGAAGTAACAGTGTCCGAAAAAAATGAGTTGAAAGTATCAGCAATTAGATTGGGTGTAGACTGAGTGAGGAAATATGGAACTCAAACCCTCTCAGTAAATTTAAGGAAGCTATTTCACTTTCTCTGCTCTCTATTTGAACTATGATGATTTTTAACTAGTAAAGTCTGGCTAGCCTTGCTCTTGGACTTACAGCAAGTGATCCAATCTAGTTTCACAAAACGTAACAACTGGAACACAGTAAAACAGACTCCTGATTAATATATCAAAATCCAATGTTATGTTACTTGTTACTACCAAAAAAAAATGCAAAACATGCCTCTAATGCAAATTAATTGGCAGCAGTGGAAGTTGTGTTTCATTATATTATGGTCATTGCAGTTCTGCAGACCGATCAAAGCTATCTGGGATTAATATTTATATTTTGCTGTCATTCACAGAGCTACAAACAAAGATTGAAATAAAGTCCATGGTCAGCTAAAATTGCACTATAAAATATCACTTCTTTTTTTCCTCAGCATGACACATTCTCTTATGCAAACTGGACTATGGTCTTCCCGTCATAACTTTCCACTCTTGCAAAAACATTCATAAACTACAAACTGCATTCTCCAGTCTGAGACCACCTACTTGGAATCATACCCCAGCAAACTTCAGGGCAGAAAACAACTTAGAGTTAAATTTAATCTGTAACAGCATATCACAAAGGATTTTTCCTGAACATGCTTCAAAGGTATTGGATAAAGATATCAACACATATGGATTCTCAGCTATAAAAGACTATAACACAAGGATCACTTCAAAAACTGAACCATGCATAAGAACCACGCACATAATCATCTATCATCTGAGATGTTCTCAATTTTTTAATGAATTGTTTTAGATGGAATAGTATCCCCTTATTTGTTTATGACAAAATGTATCTAAATGTAAATATGTAAATATTACAAACAACTGTTTGAAACAGTGTTTATTAACAGTAACCGGGTATGACATTTGATTAAGAGTAACCAAGCACAATTATGACTCACAAGACATGTATTACCATAATAGCACATGCATTGTACAATAGATTTCCACAGCAGCCATGTATGCTTATTGGCTTGTATGTTATGAATTGCATTGCTATATTGTCTGGCTGAGTCAGAGCTAAAAAAGATTTGTTGACCAGTCTACCAGCTTGGTTCGCAAAATGGAAATAAAAAAAGTTAAAAATGGATATATCTTTGTCATACTGTTAGTAAATCAGATGGGATTCAGAGATGGCAACATAACATGTGATGGGTTATTACAATTTCAGGGGTAACCTTACTCCTTATCATAAAAATACAAAATAGGAAAATAATAGTTAATATGGTACAAATGTAATAAATTAGAGAAGCATAGTTGTGATATAATCTATGGAAACACAGAGACAGTTTTATACAAATTACAAACAAAGGAGAGACGCTGTACTACCACCAAGGCAAGCAATGTCAGCAAGGAAATTCCACACATTTGGATGGAAATATATAAACAAATATTTCCATAAAGCATCACTGTTATAATACATGAACCCAGCATGTGATCCTAGTTGTTGGAGATGTGGGTTCCGAAAATTAGGCAATTGGTTGCATATATTTTGGGAATGTCCGATATTAAAAGTCTTAAACAGGATCGCCATACACTACTAAACATGACATTAAAAAAGAACTAGGGGATTGTAGAGCAGTCTTTATTTTGAACTGGGACCTTGCCCTAAATATTATAGAAATAAAAGAATTACTCATGTTAGTGATGTTAGCAGCTAAAAAAGCAATAACAAGAACATGGAAGAGGGAGGAATTCCCAAGCATGAAGGAAGTAGAAAGGATGATGAAGGGAGTAGTGGAGCTGGAAAAGAGAACAGGGAAGCATCATGGAAAGTATAAGATGGGCAAAAATGGGAGGTTTGGAAGCATGTAAAGGCACAATTAATTAGGGATGACAGAGAATTCACATGCAGGAGAAATTACATAATTTTTACAACATAGTTAACCAATTTAGAGCTCAGTTGAACATCAAATAAATGAAATGGAAAAACAAGACATTAATAGCCATAACAAGATGAAAACGCTATGAGGAACAAAATTTAACAAAAGAAGGGAAAACCACAAAAAAAGGTATGTGGCAGACTTTGTTTGAATTGCTAAAATGTTAACTAAATCTTGATTAAAAAAATAAACAATTGTTGATACCAGCTGAAAGAAGAAACTACTGAAAATGTACCTTAAATGTTTACTCTGGTCTTGGGATGAACTGTCTGTATAATGAGAAACGTTTATTAATAAATGCACAGTCAGTTGCTAGAGAGACAAAACATAGACTGCACCATGCATGTGGATTACACAATATGTATGTATAATGTCATACGCTATTAATAAAATGCCCATTTTTTAAAAAAAATTAAAACTCATAAAGAAATCTTCATTGTCATACCATCCCACAACAAACTGTGCACACTCAGTCGCACTCTACATGCACAACTGTGGTCAGTTAAGACGACTGCCATGTTGGTGGATGATGGAAGAAACTGATGCACTTAAAATCTCACCCATACACAAATGAGACATGCAGATTTGGCATAGAAGCCAGAATGTAGAATACAGAGCCGTGTGCCAGCAGTGATAATCAATGGATCACTGTGCCCTCCAGTAACCTGACTGTTGCCCCAAGACTTGCACTCATTTCCTTTTGCCACCTAATAAATGCAGTAGTTGTTAAACATTATGCAGACCCAGGTTGAAATTAATATTTTTTCTCTCCCTTCTTGAAGTTAAATTTTTAATTTGCTGTTGAAAATTACCTGAGTTAAATATATGCAAACATCTTAGCTATATCAGATCATAAAAAGCTGTATCAATAATCTTGTGCAAAAATACTGAAATAAAGTTCCACCAGGGATTAATTTTTTAGTCCATTAAATGCAGCCTCATAACTTAAATAATTTTCAGTAGTTTTTGCAATCTTACTTTTTTTAGCCAGGGCAGTGACCTGCTAATGCTTACTTCCTACTATATTCTTGCAGTTGGTCAATCTTTAGTCTCTGTCATTCATCCTACCTTGAGCACACTGCTATCATTACAAGCCAAATGATAATAATGTGGCCATTAGCAGGGGTCAAAGACACTATGGCTTTATATATGAGCTAAACCTTGAATAGGTGCAGACATACAAAAGAAGTAACTAGAGTAGTGACCAATGATATTCCTGTATAAAATGCAAATAAAGCCACAGTATAGACAGAATTTGTTTTATTTTATTCACCAAGCAGTAAGCTTTTTCGAGGAAACTGATGTAGAAGTCAAGAATTCCTCAGAATGAATAGGTGTAGGCATGTTACCCTATAACCCAGGGCCACCCAATGTCCTGTTCTCTTGATGGGTATACATTATATCATGGTCTCTGCAGTTCTGCAGACCTCCACATGGTGTCGGCATTACAATGAGCAGGTAACTACCCCCCCCCTGGAATTTTTATTAACAGTCACAATAAGTGCATTTATTTTGATAATATCATAAATGTGATAACTGTCATATTTGATATGTACAGGTTTTGAATCCCAGAAAGGAACTTTCACAAGCATTTTCTTACCAGTAGAAATTTAGCACAGAGGGTTAAGGCTGTGAGCTGTAGTTCCTGTGGCATAGGGTTTGAATTCTCAAGCCTCAGCCCACATTTGCCTATTGTGTGACCTTGACCAAGTTACTTATCCAGACATGGCTCCTATGTCACCTCTGAAAAAGGACTGTGTGTCCAGTGTGCCTTTTTTTTTAATAAATGGGCATTATTGTATTATTATTATTACATTTCTGCCATTCAAAACTGAGTGTCTGCTAACGTTTGCTTGTATTTGGTGACTTATTAAGCATTTCTGACGTGGCAATTTAGCACTCTCATTTTATATCCATCTTTTTAATATTTAATATTTCAGTAGATAATTAGGCATGTACTATAAGTTAACTACTTTTAATTCCATTGATGAAGTCCAGACCCTTCTTCCCAGTGCATTTACTACTAAACCCCATCATAAGACAAGACCAGTACTTGTATGGTATCCCACTTGGGTAATATCTCTAGAAAATAAGCATAAGGTGGTATACTGCAATAAATGTTTACAAACTGTACTCCACTAAAATTCGTACAGATGAACCCCTGTTTACAGTGGTCTTGGAGCCAATTACTTAAAGGGCATTTGCTAATGGTATTGAATCAAATTATATGCCTTTTTCTGTACTGCTCTTACTTCTTATAGGGTGGGGTCTTCTTCCTGTTTTATCGTAGGCTGTGTCTAGGGCAGCACAGCTTTGGTGGGACTTTCGGCATGCAAAAGCTTCATGACATATTTGTTCTATTTGCCTTTTATGGCCTGTGATTGGTGCACAAGTTGCTGCTAGTGTCACTTATGAAGGGTGTCTAACGACTATCTTCTTTAGCTTTCTGTCTTTGTCTTGCAACCTGATAAAGTTTCTTTATTCCCTCTGTTCAGTCATTTTCTAGAGGCTGGTAGAATGCCTTTGATGCCTAATTCTCTGGCATTACAATTGCTCTTTAACTTCTCTGTGTTAGCCAACCAGTATTTCTTCTTAGCCTGGACCAGCTTTCATATCTCTTCCTTTTTCCTGCACTCCTTATTTCTTTTACTAACTCTCTGGAATTCTGCATTCCACCACCGACTGAAATTAAATATTAATTATCATTATTCATGTACCTTATTTCCATACCTGGCTCATACGTATATTTGTTCTACAGTCCTCACATAATCTGTTTTGAAATGCTACCATTCTTCAGTTCCGCCTATTTTTTCTTCCTCCTGAGGTGCCACACCCCTGAGTTTTTTCCTTGAACTTTTGTGCTTTCCCTTCACTCAAATTCTAGGTCTTCAGCCTAGTCTTTGTTGACTTTGCAAACTCTCTCTGACCACTGCTTGCAACTGATTGTAGCAACCAGTGGTTTATGCTGGGGCCCAACAGTTTCACTGGGGATGACTTTGCAATCGCTGATTCTACCCCAGAGCCATTTCTTTACTAGAAGGAAGTCTGCCTGACTTGCATGTCAGTCACTCTTGTATTTGATCTTGTGAATGTCTGACTTGCTGAACCATGTGTTGGCCATCATCAAGCCATTTCCCAGATAGAAGTCTAGAATAGCCTCTCCTACTTTATTTCTCTTGCCTCACTAATGTGGACCCAAGAAATCCTCATATCCTGATCTGTCTGTCCTGATATGTGCATTCAGGTCACCCATTATCATAACCAAATCATGTTGTCCTGCTTCATCTAGTAAGTCCTGCAACTGCTGTCTGAATGTACTGTTTTCTGCACTATCACAACCCTGCTGTGGTGCATAGCCTGAGATAATGAATACAGCCCTGTCATTACCCTGGCATCTGTCATGAGTCTGTCACTAATTCTGATGACATCCCTCACTGTCTTGTGAAGCCTCTCAATCACTACAGTTCCCATGCAATTTGTAACCTGTCCTCCTCATTAGAATTAGACTCTGGATCCCAAGCTATGTGGCTGTGCTGCAGTGGCCATCCATCTTGTCTCCTGGATACAGATGATGTCCAGCCTCTTCCTTTTTAACATTACCCACTTCCAGGCTGCATCCTGTTAGTGAACCTATACTGAGTGTTGCAATCCTTAGTTCGTATTATCAGGCTGATTGGTTTTACATCCATCTTTTCACTTAACAGAGCTATCCAAGGTAACCCAAGTTGGTCAACTAGATACCAGTTGGCCAGTATCTTACTGAACCCGGGATAGTGGGCTTCATGGTAGCAACACACTAGCCAAAATAGCACACAGACCTTTTCCACCATTAACATGAGTCTGTGGTGTAGGTTGTGTCCTCAACTCACTTATCACTGGCAAGAACCCATGCTCAATTTTGGTGACATTAATCAACATGACCAAATCACCTAGAGCCAATTTATACACCGTCTATTGGCTATCCTTGACACTGTGCACATTCTGTAATACATATTCTCTTATCTATTGGATACTGCACAACATCTGTACAAGACATCCCCAGTAGACATTGCTTAAAGTCTGTGCTTTTACCCCAACCTCATTCTTGAGTGATATGGTAACACCCAGCATATTTTTAGGGATGGGAGAAGCTCCAGAGAGACACAGGGAGAACATGCAGACTCCACACAGGCATTAACTAGAGTGCAGGACAGAACCTTGTATCTTTCACATGGGAGGCAAAGACCTTAACTGTTTTTCCAACAGTGTCTTTCACCTATGGAAAATGAAATCAGGAAAAGCAGCAAGCTCAGATAAGGGCATGGTAGATATGATCAAAATGTTTATAGGTTCATAGGTTCATAGGTGGTAACTAGGCTATTGACCTGAAGGTTTTTATAAGCCTAACGATGTGTACCCAATATATTACTAGAGAAGCTGAATATAAAGGATCTTGTCTAAACTTGAGATCCTAGTTAGCAATGACTGCTCATATCTAGGATGGTCAAAGGTGAAATCCCCGGCAGGAATTTACAGTTTCACATCCAGTCATCTAGGCTACACTTAAACAAGGTCATACAGGGGCTCTGTTTGATGTGAATTGGTAGCCTATTCCAGAAGAGTGGCAACCTCTAAGAGACATACCTGTCTCTCCAACAGGTCCTATTTATGTCACAAGCCAGGTTAAGGTCCCTGGAATGGGTGACCCTTGCCCATTTGACTTGCGGATGTGCAACATTTCCATTAGGTTTGGGGATTCGAGATTGCTCTGTAGGCCAGGCACAAGCCTCCTGTGTATGCTACTGAGTACAGTGGCAGTGGCTTAATTCTGTCAGTGTATGACATGTGCTGGAGACCCTGAATTTTCTTGGTTAGAAATATATGAGGGCTCTCAAGTTGCTGCAGGTGCCTGGTAAAGTACATACCAAAGGGAGTATTGTACTCAATTACTGGCCTGATGAGGGTTGTGTACAGAGGAGTTATGACCTCTTTTGCTCGTGAGGCAATGACATTGCTAATAAGGTGCATGACATAGAATGCCTTCCTTACCACAGTAGACACATGGTGGTCAAAGCTTTGGCTACAGTCAACTTGGGTTTCCAAGTCTGTCACTACTGAGTTGTTACTTAAGGGGCAGGATTCACAAAGCCTCCGTGTAAGAGATACATGGCTTACACGGAGGCTGCAGTTAAACGGTGTGACGTCAGCATGTCATGCATATGCATGAGGGCATGCTGAATCACACCTAAGGCTAACATGGTCCGATGAAGACAGTAGGGGGCGTGCCCATAGGCCGAGCCCTGCAAGCGGACACGCCCCCAGAAGAGTAAAATTGCCCAAAGTAAACACCCACGACAGAGGCCATGGAAATGTGAATAAACACAACACAACACATGCCCCCACAGACTATGAACATAAAATATATAAATGAACATGTTATATATATATTTTTTTAAATCGTAAAGATGTTTGCCCGTGAGTGCGCTCGTTTGCGCGGGCGTGCCCATAGCTCAGCCACAGTTAGCAGTCAGTGGAAAAGGATGTAAGAACTAAATATGCAAAGTAAGCCAAGAAGCAATAGTATAGCGGTAGAGACATCGGCTGAAGAGCAGGCATTCATGGTTTGAGCCCCCACAACATCAATTTTTATTTTTAGTAAAATAAGCACAAAACAATTCCCTGACAAATATGTACACATATAAAATCATAGTTTATGTAAAATGTAATGAAATAGTCCATTTATTTTGAAGAAATGTGAGATAACAAAACAATAAAAAATGCGAGATGTGCCTATAGCTGAGCTACAGTTTAACAAGGTGAGTGCATCTGCCCGTAGGTGAGCAGTGGTTTAACAGGTGTAAAATGAGTGCCCGTAGGTGAGCAGTGGTTTAACACGCTGGAACTGTGTGCCCCTAGCTGAGCTGAGCGTAATATGCGTGCTAACAGCCAAATGAAGCGTAAACCAGCGTAACCTGTTTGCGCGGAGCTGCGCACCGCGCCAACAAGCTAACCGACAGGCAATGTTGAGCAAGCTGTATCAAAACTGCCTTTACACAGACACACCCCCTAGCCTGTCTAGACAGTCATA
This sequence comes from Protopterus annectens, assembly GCF_019279795.1. Lineage (NCBI taxonomy): Eukaryota > Metazoa > Chordata > Ceratodontiformes > Protopteridae > Protopterus > Protopterus annectens. The sequence goes on along the minus strand of NC_056741.1, from coordinate 1,397,723,125 downwards.
AAAAATAAAAAGCAGTGGCCAGGTTCGTACCCAGGATACTATGCACCATAGTCAAGGTACTGAACCACTAAGCCATGACAGCAATACCTAGAAATGCAGTAATAGCAAATATATAGGAATGAATACAAAGTGGAGAATGACAAAGCAGGTTTTGTGAAGTTGATACAATTCCAAAATGGCCAATCACAGATATGTGTGGGAAAAACGGCATATATAAGCCCCATAGGCGGGAGTACACAGCATAAATGATTGTAGAACTAACTTGCAGCCAGAATGTCAGGAGTAGGTGAGGGTAGTTGCTTTCGAGCACAGAAGTGGGGCGTTGAGGAGTCCAGATACATGGTCTGGCTCCTAGTCCACAATTATGAGGCCCAACTCATGCAGGGCCAGGTCCTGTGGGGAGCATATAGGGCTGAGGCGTGTGACTGGTTGGCTCATGATCTCATCAGTGCCACAGGGATTCCAAGGATAGGTGAGCAGGTCCGTCACCACCATGCAGACCTGAAGAGACGCAAGCAGGACCAATTGAACCTTTGGATCCAGGAGGCCTGGCAAATGCCCAACGCCCCACTACTGAGTAAGTTACATTTAATTATGTATGTAAGAAATTAAACTAGCTGATATTATGGAGATGTGTATTCCAATATTACTTCATTTATATTACAGCTGCAGGTGTCCGTTCTGTGAACCGCAGAGCCTATAGCGATAGGCTGGTGCGGTTGCGCCACCAGGCAGGTCAGTAATCCTCTCCCAGTAACTGTAAAGAAATATAAAAGTATGACAGTTAGCAAAAGAGTGCAGTGTAGTCACTAAGTAATAAAATGTGCAAGTAACAGAGTAAGAGTGTTTGCAAGTATTGCTTGATTACAAAAGTGTGTTGCAGTCTGTAATCCAAACAGAAAAATGAAAATGTCTGAAATACAGTCTGAAATAAAGATGCCCCACCTGTAATATAATAGCACACAACCTGCAGCAGGCTGAAAAGTACAGCTGCAGAAGATGAGCAAATCACGTGTGAAATATACCCCTGTTGAAATACTGAAACATGAGAGAAGTGAGACTGCTGGAAAGGATTGTAATAACTACAGGTAAAACATGTCAATAAAGCCTAGAAGTAAGTACCATCCTGAATAGTAAAATGAAAACAAGTGAGAGAGTGTGAGAAAGAGTTATGAATCCACCAATAAAGTAGTAATAACCCCTGAATAAAGTATACTGCAGTCAGTACAGAATGAAATGAATGTGAGAAGCAGAACCAAACAGCGAACTCTGTTCAAAGTGTTGCTGCAGCTGGAATGTGTATCCCAAAATCTGGATATGTTGCTCTCAGTCTGCAATATGCAGATAGTATGATTGTCTGACATAAACATCCACAGTTGTCTATAGCTATATAAAGCAAATGTAGCAGGATGATGTAGCTGAACAAAGCCAGATATGAATGTGTATGAAGAACAATAAAATGTATATTGATGTAGCAGTAACAGTCCTATCACCAAATTGAAGTAGTTATCATATAGAAAACTGTAGTTAGAACAGTAGTGTGTATATATTTGCAGCTATTAGAAATGTACAGCATATGTATTGGTATTCGAAGGTGTTAATATTATTTTCTTCACCCCAGCCTATAACCACATATAACCCATTCCACGTGAAAATGGTATGTGCAATCACAATTAACACCCCTGGACATTTGTCCTGTTGGGTCATAAATATTTGCATGTTCGTTGATGCATCTGCCCTGTTCATACATCCAAACCTGATGGCCTGTTGCCATCAATTAACCCTGCATGTTGTTGGACTGTGTATTGCTGTTCAAATTATGCATGTGTTATGCTCGCTGTTCAATGGTGTGAATATCTGGGTGTTTGGTTAATGGGAATACTAATGCATGCTGTTACAACTAATTGCGAATGGTATTGTATGTTACTAACCCAAACTGTCATGACATAATGCAAAACATAGGATGACAGGGAAGGCAGGTTCCAGTGGACCCACCTCTCCCACCTCAGCTGGCGAGTGCACCTGGCACTAGTGCCCAGTCTGGACCCTCCTCCGGTGGCCCTGTGCCACCTGCGGGTGGAAGCGCTGCAGGGGATGGGGCTCGTCCCCCCCCCCCTGCAAGCGTGGCCGGAGGAGAATCACCCTCCGTAGCATCTGGACTGTGGTGTGTAGGGAGATCCGGGACTCTGTTCTTGAGCCCCTATGCCAGCTTGAGGCACAGGTGGCACAACTTACAGGCATGCCTGTTGCCCGGCCTACACAGCCCCCAACACAGCCCCGTCCTGGTCAGTGAAGGAACAGTGGCAACTGCCCATGGGTGGGGATATCAGTCCCACTGTTGCCATCTGTGGGCGCATGGGCTCTGGATATCCAGACATCCGTCCCCGTCAATTGTGTAACCCCCCACACGTGTCATACACCGCCCCTGTATGCATCTTGTTTGTCTTGTCTGTTGACCTACCCAACCTACCTCCCCAGCTATACCGACTTCCTTCACCTGACATACCACTCTCACCTGAAAAAAAAAAAAAAAAACGGGCACTCTGTACCCACAAAAAAATTACGCCCCATACATAGCTGCCCATTCCACACACATGTCTGCTGGACATGGAAACTATCAATTACAATTGGCTGTACAACAAGTATTATTGTTGCCCTGACACCTCTCTCAGGGGTGGAAGGTTTCAAATGTCACACTAAATTACATACATATGCACAGCTGTTGCTGATGAAGAAATGGGCAGCTATGGGCCTTACCTACATCCCTCCTGCAAATCCCAAGCTTGTTTCCCTACTGTCTTACCCTCTTTGTGACCCCTTTTTCACCACTTTCCTGTCTCCCCATTTTCATTTCTTTCAAAGAAAATAGCGCGGGTGTGCGCCAGCGTAAGCACTGTTAAGCGGTTGTAAGCAGGTGTGCGCGTGTGTGCGTGGAGCTAAACGCCAGTGCGCATGCGTGAGCTCTGCGCAAACCAGCGCTAACCCGGGTACAACTGCTTAAAAGTGCCTTAGTCACTCTGATTGACAGGTCCTGTAGTCAGTTCAAAAGTAAAATAAAATCCCACTGTCAGTCCTGAACCCAGGACCTTGGAAACAGTAGTCTGCATGACCTACCACTAAGCCATGACTCTTATACAAGAACATTGTGCTAAAATAAATATATCATGTAATAGTAGGAATTAATGTAAAGGGAATATAGGATGTGTAGTACACAAAGCATGTCATTTATACTTACTGTCAAAACTACTGGATTTCCATAATAGTAGTGTGTGAACAGAAACAGCCATGCTAGTTGGTAGGTAATAATGTCAGTTAATGTACATATATAAATGTATGTATATTTACATATATATATATATATATATATATATATATATATATATATATATATATATATATATATATATTTGTAGGTGTCAGTGTGCATACACACTTACTACAGGAAACAGGAAAGAGGAATGGAGAAATGTGAATCTACAACACAGCCTGAATCATGAGAGAGATACTAACCTTTACACTCACAGAACAGTGTCCACAGCATACCAGCATGGTCCCCGCCCTTACAATCTGAAAGGGCAACGCCTATCTCACATACCCTTTTATAGCACTGTCCTGAAATCACAGTGAGAACTGCAATCAGTACACAACTGGCTGCATGCAATTAGCAAATGCTGGCTTACAATTGGTGCAGAGGCCATCACATGGACTTAAGCAGATACCTACAAAAGCATCTTGTACTCACACTCCACACATGCAATACGTTCATTGCACTGTCTGGAGGCAGACAGAGAGAGAGAGAGAGAGACAGACAAACAGAGACAGAGAAAAAAAAAAAAACACAAACAACAACACACGGTACACACACTGAGTCTAAGCTGTCAGCAGTGACAGTAGCAAGCCGTGCCTTCAGCAGCAGGAAGCAGTAGTAGCAGTAACGCCACCAGCTGCGACAAACACAGGTAATGTAAAGTAACAGGTTAATAGTCTGCATACTGTGAACCCTCCATATGTGTCATAGGTCTGTATCTATAGGTATGTCCATGTGATATGTTGTGTGCACGTAGTTCCACCAAAATGGGATAACTATACATTACATGTCATTCAGTGTTAGGCCATGATCCTTGTCGCAGTTTTCTGTTGCAGTGAGGCCTGTCTGTAGGATGTGTGTGTCAGCTGGTGTAACGACTATGGCGCTTAGTTAGCAGTCATCTGGAAACTTTGTCATCCACAACCCGCACATGTTCGCTTTTACATCTGAGAAATAAATGCCAAACAAGAGGGAACCTAGGACAGAGGCCTGTGGGATACTACATGTGACTGGCATTGAGTCTGACATGGCTCCTACAATATCGATATTATGGATTCTGTATGTCAACCAGTGTGCAACCCATCATGTGACATATGTAGTAACATGTAAGCTAATGAGCTTGTCTATGATGCCTGAGTGGAGTACTGTGTTGAAGGCCTTAGGCAAGTCCAGGTAGGCTGTATGGATTGCGTTGCCCTCATCAATGGTTGTAGTGACTGTTTTGAAAGGTCAACCAGGTTCAAAAGGCAGGATCAGCCCATCACAAAGGCAAACTGGCCAGGAACAAGTGTCTACAGGTACCCAATATTGCTGTATATGTGTCCCATACTGAATCATTCCATAGCTTTGCAGACCAGGCTGGTTAAGCTTATAGTGCGGTAGTTCCCAGGGTCAGTACAGGTGCCTCCTTAGTGGAGTGGGACCACTGTTGCTGTATGCCAGTGTTCAGGTACATATCCTGTAGTACGGCCAAGGTTAAATATCAGTCTTATATGCGGTTGTATGTCCTCTTGGAGTTCACGTAGCACACATCCAGGGATACCATCAGGTCACATTGATGCTGTGTGTTCTGCTTTGCTGAGGGTGGCCCTCACCTGGACATGTGAGATGATAGGGAGGTTACATTCAGCTGTGATAAGTATTTCTACTTGTGGGGGAGAAGGAGGGGGAATACATGCACCGAACCTGTCTGCAAGAATGTTGCCAATATCTGTGTGTTCGGTGAATGTTAAGTAGGTGTGTATTAACTCAGGGCATATCTGAGGCGTTTGATCCATATGTGTAACATAACTGAAGAAGGCCTTGTGGTTATCTATAGTGTTCGTGGCCATTTCCCTCCCAGAGTAGGCCGTGGATGTTGTTATGAGAGACCGTAGCTTATTACCAGTGCTGACCACAGATGCCTTCCCTTAATGTGAATCTGCTCTGTCCTGCAGTAGCCTCCTTCTATTGTTATACAATCTGCCTTTGGCTGGGGTCCACCGGACAGGATGCCTAACCTTTGTGCATAGGGTCTGGGTTAGAAATGTGTGTGCATGTTCCATGCAATCTTTGGGATGTCCGTGGGAAGCATTCGCAAAGGGGTCAGCAGTGTGGGTTGTGGCTTCCACTGGCCCAGTGAGCTGCATGGATACCATCTCAGTCCTAACAAGTGAATAACTGTCTAATCACATACATATCAAAGTAGTCTACTGTGCTGGTGGTGGTGGTGGTGGGATATGTATATCCAGGCCGAGTAACTTGTGTCCAGATCACACTAGTGGATGGCGTTCCACATACAGTACCTTGGTATGAACCCCAGAGTGAGGTTGTGCATTGGACCTGTCGCAGTGTGCTGACCGATGGGGCATGCTACTATGTTGTATGGAATGTGGCAGGTATTGTTGCACAGGTGTTGGCTGAGCACTGATATCTGGCCATGTACTTGTGTATCCACCAAGAGACACACACATGCTACATATGGGAGTAGTAGTATATCACTACAGTTGAGTATCATGTATAGTATGTGTGCCATATATTGCTGACATAGTCTGCTGATATCCTGTTTGTGTTCTCTTCCAGGGACATGGCGCGTCAGCGTAATCCCGCCTACTCTGCAGCAGAAGATGAGGAGATACACCAGAGCCTGGTGCGGGATTATGACATACTGTTTTCCCGCACCAGCCAGAATCAGCAGGAGAGGGCTGCACTGTGGCAAGATCTTGTCCATAGGGTAAATGACATTGGCACGCATAATAGGACATATGAGCAGGTACGACATCACTGCAGTGATTTAATCAGAAATGTCCGTCAGCGTGCGTCGGATATCCACAGGCAACAGGTTGCCACAGGAGGTGGGGTGGCCACACATCCCCCCCTCGCCAGACTGGAGGGGCTACTCCTAAGTGTTGTGGCTCCATCCCTGGAACAGCAGCAGCAATACACCTGCATCATGATGGAGGCTGGATCCACACAGCAGCACGACATGGAGCGTGCAGGTAATATGCCATATGTACACTTGACTGTTCTGTACACTGTTAGTTTATGCATGTGTAAGGTGTGTCCGTGGTATGTAGCTGTCAACATAGTATGTAATTGTGCAGGTGTGATATTGGCAATATCAGCAGCTGACGTGTGAAAGGCAACTGGTGTACTACTGCACTGTATCATATGCAGTATCAATGGCACAGTTGTGCCCACTGACATTAATCTCCTCATTTCTGCAGGTCCCACCAGTGTTACAGCAAGGCAGCCCATCCATGCTGGTGAGTGTATTTTAACAATACCTATAATAGTCCTGATAGTGCTAGTAATACTAGTGTAACTCAGTAGTGCTCTGTGTGTATACTGCGGGGTGTGCATATGTGCATGTGTGCCTGTGTCCACGTGTGCATGTGTGCCTGTGTCCACGTGTGCATGTGTGCATGTGTGCATGTGTACACATGTCCACGTGTGCACGTGTCCACGTGTGCATGTGTGCATGTGTGCATGTGTGCCTGTGTCCACGTGTGCATGTGTGCATGTGTCCACGTGTGCATGTGTGCATGTGTGCACGTGTGCATGTGTGCATGTGTGCACGTGTGCATGTGTGCATGTGTGCCTGTGTCCATGTGTGTATGTGTGCATGTGTGCATGTGTGCATGTGTCCACGTGTGCATGTGTGCATAAGTGCATCACTGGAAACATTGTGTGGACACTGTAAACTGTGTTTCCTGTCTTCCTCCCACAGGTTCTGGTGCTGCTCTGGTGTCCTGCAGCAGGGAACCTGAATCTGGTGCCCCAGGTACTGATAATGATGATATCTGTGTAATGGCACAGGGAGGTGTGTCAGTGTCTGCCATTGGTCAGCCAATTGACAGTACACAGCTGTCAACCCCATCATTGCACACAGTCATCCTGCCAGTACATCCTATGTCACCATTGTCCCTAGGTGATGGACAGAATACAGTGGGCATTGACCAGGGTAATGTGGTATTTGTGGCACATGCTTCCCCACACAGCAGCCATGGGCAGGGTCCTGCGATGGTACCACACAGACAGTTGCCCATGGATTCTCGTGGGAGCATCCGTGGGTGTACTGCCTCTGGCAGACGTGCCCAAAGAGGTCTGTCAACCTCAGCTATGTTTCGGGCTGTCATGCAGGCACAGTCGCATATGGAAAGGTACAACAGACAGGGTCTGAGGGAGCTGAGAGCATGTCGCACAGCCATGACTGACAGTATGCGTGACATCGCGGATGCTATCCGTAATTTCACCGATGTCATAGACAGATGTTGTGGGGACATATTACAGCAGTTCCACAACCACATGTCCATGAGCCAGGGCAATGGTGGGCGGTTGTGGTGTCGACGTGGCCGTATGCCAGCAACAGCAGCAGCTGGCAGTCGGCGCGGACGACAACAGGCCAGCAGATGCCCCCATAGTGCCAGCAGCAGCCCCAGCAATGCTGGGTCTGTGCTGTCATCGGAACGCCCCAGGAGACCACGTGCACGTGGCTCTGGACAATCCCAACAGGGACCTGTGTACAGTCAACACACTCCCACTTCTGATGACAGTACCCAATCTGGCTTAGTACCGGATACGGTCCGTATCACCCCTGCCATGCACAGGTACCGTGTCCGTGCCCACAGCCACTGATCTGTATGACCTGCTAGGTGCAGTCTGTGGTTGTCCACAAACTCCTGTATATGGCAGCCATGAGGTGGAACTGTGTGCGTGCATACACACACACACACACACACACACACACACACACACACACACACACACACACACACACACAGTGTGTGTGTGTGTGTGTGCGTGCATACACACATGCGAAATGTTAACACCTAGGGCTACCACATACATGCACACACTGCACCAACAGTGCCCCACCCTGTACTGCTATCCCTCACCAACACACATACACACACATGTCAATTGGTGGTATCAGTGGCAGACTCAGGCATACCTAATTCACACCCTGTGCATATGATGAAACTGTGCCACCTCCTGCAATCTGCAACATCAGTGCAGGAACAGGTAAACACGTTGCTGATGCACAGGGTGACTACATAGAAGTGTATTAGTAGTATCATGTTGGTAACAGTACAGTGTGCTGATATGACTGTGTGTATATCCCAGCATGCCTGATGCAGTAACCGTATGACTGTCCTGAATTGTTATCTACACCCATAGTATGTACCAAAGTGTAACAGCTGCACATTATTGCATACTGGTGGTAGGGATGTCAACAGATAGCCACATACATGGGTAGCAGAGGGGGGAAGCTAATGCAAGTAGTGATACACAATGATGGACATGTACAGTAATGGTGGCAAGTTGCCCACAACAACTATGCAATGTGGATGTTTGCGCATGTTGATATGTGTGCAGTACCAATGTAATCCAAATCACAATTAACTATGACATACTATCAGTTCTACCATGGACATCTGAGCTGTGCATTCCTGGGTACATGTTGATAGTGCCTACATATTTGCACTGTTACCTACTGTTAGTGTTACCCCTTCTTTGTTGTACAATGGACTACTTGCAGCCCTGCTTACTGTAGCTTTGTTTGCATGCATGTTCGCTTGGGGTTCCCTGGAACACTGCTTCCACCTGTAAGGCAGAGTTACAGTGCTTCTGTGGACTCCTAGTGACATCTGCATAGCGTACGATACGTATGTCAAGTTTACACATGACAGAACGTCACTGTCTGTCCTGTTCGCATGTACGTTGCCTGTGACACATTGCACATGTCTTACCTGGCATTTACCCACGTGTGCAGTCATATATGCCAGTGCTATGAAATCAGTAGCAGTACACCCACACATACACACCTTCAGTATGTTGTTCCCCATTGGCCCTATGTGTTGGTAATCACCATGGCAATCACACTACTATGGTAGCATGTGCAAAGGTAACCTGTGAATCACCTCTATGGTCCAGTTGTGGTTTATGTGAGTCATGTGGCAATGTCACAGCTGCCACATGTATGCAGTCAACCATCACCCCTGGCCAAGAACGTACAACACATGTGTGGGATGCCACCACATAGCCAATCTGGGGACTGAGCACTCTGAACCCAGTAATGCCATACCCTGTCAGGTGGCATGACATACTACAGTGACTACAATACCAGTCAGACATAGACCCGCACTGACAGCAATCTGAACACACTGGGGCATACTTGGAGACTCAGAATAGCATCCTGCCTGAGCATCACACACCGCCGCAGCTGGCACACAGGCATACGTTACGTCGGAACAGAGCACATGCCACACATGGCACACACATCCCATGTGCCACACACTCACAGCCTGTAGGGCTACACAACACACCTGCTACAGATGTGTCAGGTACCTCTCTTGGCCGCTGCAGTGGGGTCCCGCTCAACAGGCTGTACATGGTGAAGGTCACAGTGATATGCCTGTGGGGCACTATGGTCCACCACAAAACACATGCATACAGGTCAGTCAGAGGCATGGACACATATGACTCAGTCAATTACCATGCCACTATGGATGACCTGAGACACACCTCCCTGGACTACATGATAGGGAACATAGAAGGGATCTCTCAGCATGTGGCACAGGCCAGTATGAGCCTGATCTTGGTTGCCATCATACCCTCACCAGGTATGCTACCACTTTATGTAGGAAGGGTGTTCTCTGTCTACATTCTGCTCAATCTCCAATGTCATTCATAGGGTATCCACTGGCTGTCAATGTGTGCTTACATGCTAGGGAAGCCACAATGATTTGCGAGGGGCAGCTTGCACATGACACCCATGGGCCATTGTATATTGGTGAAGCCCCTTGATACACACATAGTGCCTTATGTTGCAGGACATGGATTACATAGCCACCTCCATGGGTATCACACAGGATAGGACACTAACAGTGATGCTACACAACACCAGCAGTGTACACCGCAAGATGCATGCACTGGACACTGTCCTCAGCACGGTGAACTGCAATGTCTGTGCAGTACCAGAGTCCTGATTCATGGCTCACAGGTTCAACCCATCACTGCCAGGTTATACCTCATACCATGCCTGTCGTCCCCTACACATGTAACACACATGGACAGGGGGGTGGTATCCCAAGGCACCACAGATACACACACCTCCAGGTTGTTGGCACAGCACAAAGCATCAGGGCCTATTCATGTGCAGCTAACAGTGAGTCGGACTGCCTTCTGGTTCATAGCCTGGCACACACAACCCTCCCATTCACAGGAAACCCACCTATCCTCCATAACAACACTGGCAATATGACAGTCTCAAAAAATGTCTTTATATGGCTGGACTGCATCCAGCCAAACATTGTGCGTGAGCATTACTGTAGCTACAACACACTAGTTGAAAGGTTCCCAGCATGTGGTCACTGAATTGCAGTGGAATAACATGTTACCACTCCCACAACAGGTGGGAACATGCAGCACCTATACATCGACTACATGTAGACTATATGGCCCAGACCAGATGTGTATCCCCTGCTGTAGGTATTTTACCATATACACCCACACTTTATAGACACATACCGCGTGCGGCCCCTGCACAGTAAGACACAGTCATATTGTTATGCATTGCGAATACCATTTGTCCACTCGAGGCACGTGTCAGACATGGTAACTACTGCAGGTCACAGGTATTTATGTGTATGTGTCACACACATACATCATGTGTGCATTGCCATTGCTGGTTTAGGCAATGCCATGCATTGTTATGCACAAAGACCCACACAAGGTCATAATGTGTGACACAACCACACGTGGCAGTTGTGGGTTTCCAAAACATACCTATCTGTACTCTAACAATTGTAATAGACCCAGTAGCGGAGAGCACTATTGGCATTACTGGCCAAGTAGCCCTGTTTGGCTGTGCTGACAGTGTGGTGACATCCCCTATGTTTACTGGGGGAATATGCAGCATCTGGTGTATTGTAGTATTTGCCAAAAGGATCTGTTCTCTCACACATGCAATTACACACACCCTACTACCCCCTCCACACACTTGCCATTTGCAGGATTCATACCCCTACCTAACTATGTCACGACACGTGAGAGAGACGCATTAGCGAAGCGCACTATTCGGATTATTAGGAGGTTCCTCTTCTCTGGCTGTACTTATAGGGTGCTGACATCATCAGTGTTTGGAAAGGGTAATGTGCATCATGTAGTGTGATCTCCTGATTGCCAAAAAAAACATGTTTTTCATACAGAATTGCACACACACAAACTCCCCACATCCAAACACTCACACACTTGCCATTTGCAGGTTTCAAACTCCTACCTAACTATGCTATGACACTTGAGAGAGACGCTGTAGCAGAATGCGCTATTCGGATTACTGGGAGGTGTCCCTACACCAGCTGTATGTATAGGGTGCTGACATCATCAGTGTTTGGAAAGGGTAATGTGCATCATGTAGTGTGATCTCCTGAATGCAAAAAAGCACATGTCTTTCATACAGAATTGCACACAAACAAACTCCCCACATCCAAACACACACACACTTGCAGGTTTCAAACTCCTACCTAACTCTGTTATGACACTTGAGAAAGACGCTTTAACAGAGTGCGCTATTTGGATTACTGGGAAGTGTCCCTTCACCAGCTGTATGTATAGGGTGCTGACATCATCAGTGTTTGGAAAGGGTAATGTGCATCATGTAGTGTGATCTCCTGATTGCAAAAAAGCACATGTCTTTCATACAGAACTGCACATACACAAACTCCCCGCATCCAAACACACACACACTTGCAGGTTTCAAACTCCTACCTAACTATGTTATGACACTTGAGAGAGACGCTTTAGCGGAGTGCGCTATTCAGATTACTGGGAGGTGTCCCTTCACCAGCTGTATGTATAGGGTGCTGACATCATCAGTGTTTGGAAAGGGTAATGTGCATCATGTAGTGTGTTCTCCTGATTGCAAAAAAGCACATGTCTTTCATACAGAATTGCACACACACAAACTCCCCACATCCAAACACACACACTTGCCACTTGTAGGTTTCAAGCTCCTACCTAACTATGTTATGACACTTGTGAGAGACGTATTAGCAGAGTGCGCTATTCGAATTACTGGAAGGTTTCCCTTCTCCTGCTGTACTTATAGGGTGCTGACATCATCCGTGCTTAGATAGGGGAATGTGCTTCCTGTACAGTGCTTTCACAGTTGCCGAAAGGGACATCCTCTTCACACACACTTGCACACACACTAACCCCCCTCCACACACACTGGGCAGTTGCAGGATTCAAACCCTTACCTAACTATGCTATGACACTAGCGACAGACGCATTAGCGGAGCGCGCTATTCGAATTACTGGGAGGCTTTCCTTCTCCCGCTGTACTTATAGGGTGCTGACATCATCCGTGCTTAGAGAGGGGAATGTGCATCCTGTAGAGTACTTTCACAGTTGCCAAAAGTGACATCTCCCTCACACAGACTTGCACACACATCAACCCCACTCACCTACACACACACACTGAGCATTTGCATGGTTCGAACTCCTACCTACCTATATTATGACACTTGAGGGAGACGCATTAGCAGAGCGCGCTAACCGAATTACTGGGCATCTGGTCTGCACCTGCAGTATTTATAGGGTGCTGACATCTTTATTTCTACAGAGGTATGTACATCTAGTACTACCTGTTAGGTGGGGAATAGCATATATATGCATTTGCAGCCACCTACGTCAGGGTCAGATATGCACATCGCACTGGCAGGTTATGTTCTATACCATGCTTCGTGACCACAGGACCTGTAACACACAACACAACCAGTCCAGAACACCACTACCACATCCAGGACACACACTCTGCTTTCCTGGGAACAGTGCCGGGATATGCAGGTGTTCACATACACCATTCCAGTTGTTAACATCAGGTACAGGCATATTGTGTGTGAGAACTACTCAGGCCTCTACCACTTTACCCTACAGCCACTACACTTTGTGGGTCCATGTGCTATGGCAGAACCACTCACCACAGCAACATGGGGGAATACATATTGCACCTGTCCATCTGCAACATGGGTACTCACTGTTCCACACCAGAGGTAGACCACCATTGTTGATATCTGACCATACCCACCTTTCCCTGGACATCCATATCTCATCTCCACCCCCAGGCAAGGTTGTCACTGCACACAAACTGTGTTTAGCACAAGCAGACTCTACACTTGTGTAGACTGGGGTGGATGACTTCAGAGGACCCATGCTGGAGGACTATACTGGCCACTCAGCATAATCCTTGACAATTGCATTCTATGAGCATGTGTACAGTTTGCATTGGTCATGCTATCCCACATATACCCATGACTGCTCCACAACAAGACACCTGTCAGCTGTACACCAGCCATATATGCGCCGTACAACAGACAGAGTGACCTAATACATTGCAGAGCTGTAGCCTACAGAGAGAGGACATCTGTGAACAGTTCCGGCATGGCACTTCATTCACACATACTCATTACAACACAGTGTTGACAGTGGAATCGTCCAGAGAATGCAGGTAGGGCTCCCCTCAGTCTGTTATTGACGGACACCTACTGTCAGAGATCCTCAGCAACCCTCTTCCAGCACACACCAACAACATGGCTGTGGCCTAGCACATTCAAACCCTGGGATCTCCACTGTGCCCCTGCTTGACAGAGGCACAGCTCACTAGCCTCACACATTACTTTATGTGACCTACTTTACAGTGGCACAGTAGCCTATTGTACTGGGGATGCAGATGCCAAGCACACTCTGGCTAAGCTGTCATTCCCTAGGGCAACAAGCCTAGTATTGACCTCTATACCCATATGTTCAATTGTCAGATGCACAATATTTGTTGTGCTGTTATACTGTTTGCAGGTCTTTATTGCCATAGCATTCCCTGTTCCTATGAACAACTTGTGTATCTGTGGAAGATGTTTGAATATGAGGGTGATCCACTATATCACTTATGTCTCTGTAGTCATTTACTGTGTGCACTGGGCAAATTGCTGTGTTGTGGTTGGTTCCTGGAATGACACGTACAAATACCAGATATGTGTGGCCAACTGCTAAACGGAGATATGGCCTAAGTGTGTGAGCATGCCCAGTTCAGCCTTTCCATGGCATGTTGTCTGACATATGCCTCATTTATCAAAGTGTGCGAGCATGCCCAGTGTGAGCTTTCCATATGTTGAACTCTGAAGTCCACCACATATTTGGGTGTGTGTGAACTTCAACAATATCTCACGTTTATGGTTGTGTGTTGGGTGTCATGTTGTGTACTAACTGGCCAACTGCTTCGTGTTTGCCACAACAGGGATTATACTGTGCCTGCAGGGATTGCATGGGATACTTTGCATACAGTTGTCAACATCCTTTCATAATGACCTAACACTGTAGTACCGTATAGTGTACTGGTTCAGTACTTTCACTGTAGTGGACAGTATCCTGGGCTTTAGTCCTATCACTGCTTGACATCTTCATAGTGAGCACAACAGACTGTGTAGGGGCCAGTTGTGCACATATGACCATGTTGCATTATGTTCAGATATGGACTACCTACACCAGGCTTGTCCAACATTGGTAGTGTATTCCACAATATAGGTGGACATTGGCAAACACTAGCGATGTTCCCTAGGCCATTTCTGATGCTAGTCACAGAGTGTGTTTGTCCTTCGACACACATTGTAAGTGGAGTTTGCCATGACATATGTCATGGTTAGTATACTGTGCCTCCGTCTACCTCTGACATAACAGTGATACCCAGGGTTAACCTACAATCTCCCATCCACTCATCGGGATTCCTCTTGAGGGGTGTCGATAGGTGACTCTCTGGCTAACCTGTACTGGGAGTTTACTCAAGAGTAGGGGTGCCTTCTGTGTTATGGATCATTCTTTACAGCTTGTCCTATGTATGTCTGTGCTGGGGTTCAGGTCTCTCATGTGCACAGCTCACTGCCATTCAGACTGTACAAGGTGCAGCATGTTCATTGATTCCAGCTTGGACATGGCTTCATACATCAGGCACAGCTTGCCTCTGGCTGGGCAGTATGGCATTGTGTGGAGCTGCAGTTTGTTTACTCAGGCAACACATGGCATCTGTTCATGCTCTTTGCTACTCCTGGTGGGGTACTGTTGTGGACTTTACAGTTGATGGAGGTGTCTGCTGAGGTATATCCAACAGGGGCTATTGTAGTCAATTGTGACGCTGATGAAGGATGACTGCAGAGCCACAGTGACCTCCCCTTATCTACATCTGACAACCTTCATGATTGGGTGGGTATATGGTACATGTTTCTGCGAACACTACAGCCACATGTTTGTCCAGTGCAGGATATCTATCACCTTGTGTCCCCAGGTCTCTCATTACATGTTAGGTACGTAATGGGTTAACACCTGTGTGGTAATTTGTGGGCACTTACTGTATATCCACGGTGGTTGTCTATACACAGTTCTGCAATTAGCTTGCTGATATGGCTATGGCTCCAGTTGTCTGTTTCTAGGTGGCCCTTTTGTGGGTTGCTTGTGTCAGCTGGGGGTTGGATATGGTGGGCTGTTTGTACTCCTCTGCATACATGTTCAGTCACAGTCCTTCCATGTTGGCCTGTACCTGTGGAACATATATACGGAACGGGGGGGGGTCCCAGGACCAAGCCTTGTGGGATGCCACTCATATCTGCTTTGTAGTCTGACATGGATGCAGCATGTCTGACCATGTCAGTTCTGTCCTTGGTCTGGTTTGCAACCCCTCTACTGACATAGGGGTATATATTTAAGCTGGTGAACATATCCATACTGAACTCGTAGGGTATTGTCTGGAAGCATATGCATGGTCCAGCTACGCTGTGTGGACCACATTGCCCTCATCAATGACCTTAATAACTGTTTCAAATGGGTCAAACATGTTTAGGGGCAGGATCTGCTGTTATGACAGCCACACTCTGTAGGGTCCGGTATCAGTAGGTCCACGATAGCTTTATGTCTGCGGTACCTACTGATCCTTTCCATAGCTGTGCAGACCAAGCTTGTCGGGATCCTGGGGTGGTAGTTTGCAGTATCCATTCAGGCAACACCTTTGTTGTGAAGGACCACTGTTGTTGTACACTGCTCTTTGGGTACATATCCTGTGGTAAGGCTGACATTGGGCAGTAGTGTGATTTGGCATTCCATTATTCTTGGGAGTTCATGTTGGCCTTAGCCCAGGACACCATCACATACCTTTGCCGCTGTGTGTTTTGCTTTGCAGATGATGGCTGTTACCTCAGCATCTGCAATGTCAGGGGACCAGCAGTCTGCTGGGATAAATATTTTGCATTCTGGGGGGGGGGGTTTGCACTGCACCTGTCAGGTTGTATGTTGGCAATATGTGTGTGTGTTTGGTATGTTGTTTGTAATATCTGTGTGATTCGGAGCATATCTGTGGATTCCCAACATGGTTCCTACCATCAGTTAAGTAAGCCTTGTGATTATCCTTAGTGTCCTGTACAATTTGTATCTTCATAGGTTCATGGGTTCATACTAGGCTATCCACCCTAGGGCATTAGTAAGCCAAGCCAGAGTGTGTGTGTCTTTCGCTGCCCCTTGCTATGTGACTATTATGGCCATTTATGATTTTCTTTACTGTGCCTCTGTCTGGACGTGACACAGTGAAGACCCCCAATGTACATGTATGATCATCCATCCACTTGGCAATATTCCTGTTGAGGGATGTCAGTGAGGGGCTCTGCCTAACATGGATTGGGATCCTATTTCTGGGTGTGGGGAGCCTCTGGGTTATGTATCTGTCCCTCCAGCACATCCTATTTCATTATGTGTTGAGGCTGACATCTGTCACTCTCACAGCTCCAATGGCTTTGATTTCCTGTGGTGGAGCATGTCCATTACTCCTGTGTTGGACATGGCCTTGTACAACAGACATACAATGCCTCTGTGTAGGCAGTCTGTGACTGCATTCAGCTGGGGTGTCTACAGCCAGGCAGCATATGACATATATTTGACACCCTTTATCCTCTTGGTGGGGTACCTTTGAGGTCTTCCGAACCGCTGCAGGTGTCAGGTACGGTACATCCCATATGAGTCATTGTACTAGATTATGGGTCTGATAAGGGAACAGTACAGGGGCACAGTGACCTCTGTTGATGTAGATGTGAATCCTTTCATGATACGGTGTCCAATATCGACAGTCTTCCTAGCCACATTGGCATTGTGAGTGTCACATGACAGGTTACTGTCGACTTGTGTCTCTAGGTCCCTGATTACTCCTTGCATACATAATGGTTTACCACCTATGTGGTAATTTCTGAGTACCTTGTCTGGTATTTGGTGGGACATTCATACTGTCCAGTGTCTTCAGGATGTCTGGGTGGGGTTCTTGTGTGTGAGAGTGTGGTCTGTCACATGCTACAGACTGTACAGCAGTTTTGACTACACTTAGGTGCACATGGGTGGTCTCCGCTGCTTCGTGCATTGTCAGTTACCTGGCCGTATGGGTGTATGTGCTGCATATGGATACTCCCCCTCCTTTGATGTTTTGGTCCAGGTGTTGGGGCCATAACTCATGATATGTGGTATAACCTGGTAGTGCTGGTGTGCTATCAGTAGGCTTGCAGCAGGCTTCTGTCACTGCACAGACATCGATGTTCTCCATACTGGGAAGTGCCTCAGGGGCATGCATATTGCAGTTTACACATCTGGCATTGGTCAGCATTACCCTTATGTTTCTTACCACTTATGTTTTCTAGGGTGGTGGGTTAGTCTTTTTGGCCTTGCCTACGATGGCTCTATGGAGGTGGCAAAGGCCTTATCCAGTATCCAGACGCCCAGGGGTAACAGGTGCAAGCCATCCCTGGAACAGCAGCATGGCTTGTCATGCATGACATCTCAAGCAGACAGACATTAGACCCTCTTGGACTGACAGCTATAACTGTGCCACCTGTTAAAGCTGATCATTCTGTGTTTGTACTGTGGCATCATTCTTGGTGAGGGTTGGATGCTGCAACCGGCCAGTGTCATACCGGCCTGGGGTACATACTCAGAGAGCTCATCCATGTCTCTTTTCATGTAGTCCAGGGAGGTACATCTCAGGTCATTCACACCAGCATGGACAATGAGTGCATCATATTTCTGCTTGCTTTGGGGTGACCTGCGTACTTGTGTTATGTGGCATATTGTGGCAGCCTACAGGCAGCTTACTGTACCCTTTCCCTTGTTCAGTCTGGTGAGTGGGACAGCAGTGTGTCTGCCTATACAGACACCTATTACAACTGTATCAGGCATGTTGTTTCTCCTTCTGGCCTGTGACTGTTTGGCACACCAGCTTTGTGTACTATGTGTTGCATGTGCTATGTTTGGAGGTTGTGGTTGCTTGGGATCTGCTTTGGAGGCTTCTGTTGGTGTGGTGTGTTTGTAATTAGGGCCTCAGGGAATGTTTTTCTGTGTTTATGCATTTGGTTTACAGTTGTGATAGGTCTATGTGGGACTGGGTTTGTGGTGTATGTGGTTACCTTCTCCTCCTGACTAGTTTTGACAGTACTGAGTTGGGGAGCTCAGCCTCCGGTTTGGATACATGGTTGCATCTCTCACATATATTTGTATTTATTGGGGGGAGTTGTGGGTTGTCTGTGTACTTGGGCCAGGTGTCACATTGCCTCTGGATTCACAGATTCTACTTGTTGTGGCTGGCCTTAGTGGATTGTATGTGTGGACATATTTTATTGCCATACTACTGATCAGTGATTACTTCCCTTTTTATGTTTGCTCTATCATGTAGTAGCTTCCTCATTCTCTTGCATGGTTTGGTAATGGCTGGAGTCCAGCATGCCAGATGCCTGCGTGTATGGCATTGTGTCTTGTTGTTATTTGTGATTGCATACTCCAAGCATTCCTGGCTGTGTTCATGGAATGCCTGTATAACATGTTCTGCGGTGTGTCCCATATTCTGCACTTGCATAGGGCCTTTCGTGGATTACACATCAGTTTGGAGGGGTGCAATCTATGCTTTACACATGTTTTTCACTGTGGTTTTCTGGCCAGGGACTGTGGTGAGGATGTGTATATCCAGTGTGATTACTCTATGGTCTGGTCTTACCAGTGAGGGATACACTTCTCATCTTGCCATCCAGTACACATGTTGCTGATTATCACATCCAGTATACTTACCCCTCTTGTGGGAGTGGTACGTTGTTCCTGGGCATTTTGGTTTATGGATTCTGGAAACTTTTCTCCTACTGTGTTGGTGCTACTATAATGCTCCCAGTGTATGTCTGGGTATTTTCAGTCAAGCAATATAATGTGGTTTGGGGGGCTTGATATATTCATGTATTCCAACAGGCCAGGTGCAGTTCCTGATATTAGGACAGTAGTCTGCAGCAGGCTATATACTGGGAGGTGGTTTTAGCCATTGGTATTTGACCATGGCTAATCCATGCTGCTTCTTGTTGTGGTACCAACATGGGGGTGTGGTTATCCTTGACATTTATTGCTAGTCACCCACCTTTTGTAGCTTGTTCCATGTTTTGCGGCTGTACAGCACAGTATGCAGTGTAACCTGGTAGTGTTAGAGTGCTGATGTGAGCCTTGACCCAGTTTTCTATTACAGGACTGATATCAACATTCTCCATACTGTGTGCGTTTACACTGCACACATCTTGCTGTTTAGACTTCTGGCATTGGGTAGCATTACATCTAGGTTCCTATCCCTTGTGGTACCTATGAAGGTGGGTTTGTGTTTTGAGACTTACCTATTCAGGGCATGCTGTGGGTACTGACAGCCTTTGCCAGTATCCATGGGGCCTGGACTGATAGGTGCACGCCACCCCTAGCAGGTGGTGCATCATGTCCTGCTCCGCATGTCTTCCCAGGCTGAAACACATTGGCTCCCCTTTGACTAACTGCATTACTTCAGCCAGTTATTGCAATTGATCATCCCATCATCATTTTGTGGCTTCATGCTTGGTGAGGGTGGATGTTAGTCAGGGTCCTCAGGTGTGCATATAGTACATGGTGTTACATTACTTAACACATGGCATTCATGCCTCAGGTGGTACTGCAGGGCTACCTCTGTCGGATGCACATATTACACTCCCTGTACATGTTTGTGAGCAAGTCATGTCATTTTAGGCATCCCTGTTATTATTTGAGTGAGTCAGAGAGGGTATCATTCCCAGGGTTCCTACTGAGCCAGTGTATGTGCTATGCGTTGCCTCTTTGCCAAGGCCAGGGCATACTGGGCATGCCTCCTTCTGCCTACTGGGGCAGGCTCAGGTTGTTCTTCCTCCGAGTCACGCTCTACCTGTGATGGCCTTGGCAATGGTGGGGGGCTGTTTGGCCCAGCCCTATGCTGGTCCTGCTGCAGCTGTTTTCGCAAGATCATATTATGTAGCATAGCACATACCATGACAATTTGGGTATATGTAGTTGGTGTGTACTGCAAGGCTCCACCAGATGTGTCCAGACACCGGAACCATGACTTGAGCAGCCCAAACACACGCTCTATTACATTATGTGTTTGTGCATGTGCCTCATTATGGCATTCCTGTTCAGGTGTGTGTGCGTTTCTGATGGGTGTCATCAGCCACGGCTCCAGTGCATAACCTGCATCCCCCACTAGGTGTCCGTGTGGGATGTCCCCATTGGCAAATGTCTGGTACAGCTGCGTCAAATGCCAGATGTGGGAATCATGGTAGCTCCCAGGGCAGCCAGCACACACATTCATTATTATGCCCTGGGCATCACACACGACCTGGCAGTTGATGGAGGGGAAAGCCCTTGCGGTTAATGTAGGCCCTACCCTGCTCACCGGCTGGTGCTTTGATGCGTATGTGCGTGCAGTCTATTGCACCCACTACCTCAGGGTATTCCGCTATTTGCTGGAAGAGATGCATATTGCTGGCCAATACCTCACGGGCATTGGGGAAATATACATGATCACCGACATGTGCTGACATGGCATCCAGGAACTGGTGCAGTACCCTGGAGGCTGATGCCTGTGATATCCCCATCATATCACCAGTTGGTCTTTGGAAGGTACCTGTTGCTAGTATTCTTAGGCCAACACATACCTTGGTTTCCACTGGGATGGGTTCTCCTCTGTTGGTTCTGTGTGTGAGGCGTGGCCTGCACAGCTCAACTATTTGCTGCAGGAGCTCTCTGTCCACTCTATAGCGCTCTACTATCTCTAGCTCATGTAACCCATGGTAGGTGACCCTGGGCCTGTACACTCTTCTCCGTCTCCTCACTGTGGGTTGTCTGGCACCATCTGCATTGTCACCACCCTCAGCAAGTCGCCTATGTCTCATTATGACAGCTATGGCAGCCCCTAACATTTCTGCTCTGAGTTCAGCTTTTTCAGTTTTCACGTCTAATAGCTTACTCCTGTCTTGCAGTGTCTCTTGAGAGAAACATCCTGCAATGCTGTTTGCAGAGTTTTAAGTGCTGGGCTGGGCTACTATTCTGCCTTTGTAATTGCCTGCTTCTAATTGTTTTCACCTGCTAGCTCCAGCAGTATTCCCTGCTAGCTTCCTACTAATTCTGTTGCTTCCTTTTTCCTTTCTGTTTCCTCAGGGGGGAGCAGCGTGCATACCAGCAGAAACACGCTCACAGTGGCTTACACGTGCACACACATGCTTACATGGTTCAGGATCTGCCTATTCGGGTTAAAACGCGCGCACACCAGCGCAAACAGTGTTAAACATCTACCAACACGCTCCCACATGCTCAGTCTGCCTTACACCCGCGCACACTGCCCTACTCACCCTTCATGGCGCGCGCACGTGCGCATGCACGCCCAGCAAGAAACTTTGGTGTAAGTAACAGTGTACACCTTCCATTTCTTGACTTTCCCACACTTCTCTTGTGGCACTCCTCTTTCCCTGATCTGTGTCTGTCATCTGTCATGTTACACTGACCTCCAATGAACTGCATTTCTTTCTACCATTCCCCCCTGTGATGTCACCTATCTCCTACTCTATTCCTCCCCCTTATGTATCTCTTACACTACTCAGACTGTGCTCATTTGCTATGTGACTGTGGGATTCAGTATCCTAACCCTCATTTACATGAGATTGCCTACTAATGCTTAGTTACATGTCTTAGACTCAGCTTCCCCCCTTAGCAACCACTACACGGTGGCCATGTTGTTTTTGGTCTGCTGGTCCCTGCATTGTCATTCCATGTATTGCATAAAACCCACATTTGTGGGTTTATAACCTTCATTTTTATGTTTTATACAGCGCAGCCCGTTTGCACGGGGCTGCACTGCGTTTAAACATCGGCGATCGCTGAAAAAAAAAATTATATTTTTATAAATTTTGCATCGGGTTACCTTGCCAATGGCCACATATTTGGCCATTGGCATGCTGCCTGACACATATGCATTCTTTATTTGGAGCTGACATGGCTCCATTGTGATTTTTGCAGAAACATACTCAGTTGTCAACTGAGTACATTTCTGCAGCTAAAACGTCTCTTACACGGGCTGGTTTCTGCTTCGTGGATCGCTAATATACCTCATTTGCATACCTTTCGGCTGCAAGTGAGGTATTTAGCATATCCACGCCCAGTCTGTGTAAGAGACATTTTAGCTGGTCTCTTACATGGAGTTTCGGGCTGTTCCTGGATTGCGAGGCTTGCATGGAGTGTTACACGTCTCTTACACTCCGTGCAAGCCTTCGTGAATCCTGCCCAAGGTATTATTATTTATTTGATAGTCTGCAGGGATATCATGTTTGCTGAAGGGGATGAAAATACATTTTTTTATCATTGAGTTTGAGTCCATGGCTTTGGCAGCAATCATTAGTTTGTGTAATTCCCTGTGAGGTATATTGACATCGTTTGGGGGTTCAGTGATTACACCTAATTTGCAGTCGTCTGCAAACTTAGTCAGCCACAGCCCCTCTATTTTGGCCTGAATGTCTCAGAAGTATATTCCAAACAATAGTGGGTCCAGCACTGACCCCTATGGAACCCCACTGGTGACAGGTCTGCTGGTTGAGGTAAAGTCACCAACTCTGACTGAGTGTGATCTGTTGGTGAGCCAGTTAGCACCCACCTGACTACATAAGGAATGATATTTAACTGGGAGAGTTTATCAATGATGCCTGAATGTGGGATTGTGTCAAAGACATTGGCTAAGTCATGGTAGGCTGTATGCACAAATTTGCCTTCATCTGTGGCTCTGGTGACATTTTCAAAGAAGTCCACCAGGTGTAACAGGCATGACCTGCTTTTGACAAAACCAAACTGTGTCAGAACAAAAGTTTGGAGATCACTTATATCCTTATTTATAAGGTCCATGATAATTTGTTCTATGGCCTTACAGATAAGGCTGGTTAAGCTTTTGGATCTCTAATTCCCAGAGTATGTTGCAGTACCCCCTTTATGAAGGGGGATGACAGTTGCTGTTTTCCATTCAGCAGGGACAAAACAAGTACTCAGGCTGTGATTGAAGAAAGTACCTAATGGAGTTGCTAACTTATGTTTTAGACCATTTAAAATGCAATGTGGGATGCAATCAGGTCCTATAGAGGCTGTGCTTTTGGCCTTGGACAGGGAATTAATAACTTGCTCTTTGGAGATGCAAGATGGGGAGATGCAGAGAGAATGCTTTGTGGAATGTTTGGCGAGGACAGGGGGTGAAATTTTCACCAAAACTGTCAGCTAACAGGTTAGCTGTTTTCACAGGATCAGTGTGTGTGATGCCATCCACAGATAGTTCAGCACAAGTCTGGGCCCTACCTTTTAGGTTATGGATACAGCTAAAAAATGCCTTATAGTTTTCCTTAGCTATGGTTGTTAATGTTTTCGAAGTTGCCCTTAGAGAATTTTGCAAGTTGTCTTATTTGTTTGTTCAAGCAGAGAAGGGTGTTCTTCCACTGCTGGAACCTCTCTTTTTTATTCTTAGACAGCAGCTTCTTCCTCTTGTATAACTTATTAATGCTAGATGGCCACCAAGTAGGCTTATTTTTTCTTGATGATCTTGTTTTGATCCTATCAGGTATACATTTGTATAAGTGTTTGTACAGGGCATTTGTGTATACACTAGTATAGTTATCAATTCCATCTGTAGGAACAGGAGGATGGAAGTCATTTATGCCATCCCTTAGGAGGCTATAATTAGCTTTGGTGAAACTTTTTGGGTCTATATCAGTTTGTTGAATAGTCTCTTCAGCGAAGGAGTATTCGTCAAACCCACTTAAGTGAAATGTCATTTTAGCGAATGATCATTTCAGCAAATTTTTTCACAGGTAAAAAAACTAACGGGCAAGTTACTAACTGTAACAAACGCTACACATTTTAAAACTCAGCAAAGTGGGGGGCTTTGCCTCCCACACTGCCCTAACTGAATATACCATCTCCAAGATCGTACTACAGTGGGGAAAGGGGCAAATTCTCAATGATGAACAACTACTTCCTTTCCCTGTGAAAAAATTTACTGAAATGATTGCTCGTTAAAATGACGTTTTGCTTAAGCGGGTTTGATGAATAGTCATTCACTGAATAGGGTCTTTGATAAAGTGACACAGACCAAAATTTGTTAGCCTGATTTCACCTAAGAGGGGTTCAGGTATTATAACTACTTCAAATGTGAATGATTTGTGATCAGATTTAACCAATGAGTGTCCTATACTTGTGGTGGTGCAATGGTCATCCATGTTGGTGAGGAGCAGGTCGAGAATATTTGAGCCCATTGTGGGGTTGTGTACTATTGATTCCAGGGCATTAGTGTTAACAAAGTCCAAGACCTTTTGTGCATGCATGTTGGTACTCGTATAAATTTCCCAGTCAGTGGAGGGATAGTTATAATCGCCCATGACTAGAGTGTTTGGTTGTAACTTGATTGACTCAAGTAGGTCCAAATAAGCAGTGTGGATATCTTAGTTTATTGAAGGGGACCTATAATGAACAATGACTTGAAGAAGGGTCTTACCCACAGTTAGCTGAACTTGGAGTAACTCCATGGAGTATTCCTGTCTAACCAGTCTAGAGGTGTATTTATCTTTGAAGAAGATAGATACTCCTCCTCCTTTGGTTCTCACATGTTCATTTTGTGGTCTGAAAGTGTGGAAGGCATAGTAGCCTTGCAAGGCCGGGGTACTCTGTGTGGTCCTGAACCAAGTTTCTGTGACTGCACAGATGTCAACATCCTCCGGGCAGAGGAGTGCTTCCAGAGAGTGTAGTTTCTGATTTAAACTCCTAGCATTTAGCAACATAACCCTTAATTTATTTGTGAGTGATATTTTCACATCTGAACTTTTGTTGCACAGAAATGCTGCAAGGGGATATAGTTATATACACACACAGAGAGTTGGCTGATGTAAGATTAAAACCCCTCCCTATCTACTATTACACACTATAGCTTACAGTACTTATCGCATGAGCCACGGAGTTTATTTGTTCTTAAGACAATGCCTAAAAAAGGCACTATGCGGGAGGCAAGTGCCTTAGCCAGTAACCAAAAGCTAGAGGTGACAGGTGAAGAACATCTCTGTCAACCATGTCATCCCAGGCTGGCAGGAACTGGATCCCCTTAGAATGACACCAGAAACTTAGCCAATTGCTGAAGTCAATCATTTTTTGTTTATATTGTGGTATAATCCTAGGTGAGGGTAGAATGCTGCTGAAGGCTAGGGACATACTCGCCTGGGACACATATTCAAAGAGCTCAATCATGTCTCTCTTCATATAGTCCAGTGAGGTACATCTCAAGTCATTTACACCAACATGAACTTTGACAGAGTCATAATGGTACTTGTTTTTGAATGACTTGAGTGCATGTGTGATCTGATGGATCCTGACACCTGATAGACAGCTGTCCTTAACCTTCTCCTTGACCAGCCTGGTGAGTGGGACATCTGTGTGTCTCACAGTGAAGTCACCTATGACTACAACATTTGGTTTAGATGTGCTTTGCCTTAGGGCTTATTTGGTGAGACACTGGTGCTTGTGTTTTTATGTGTAGAGTACTGTAGGTGCTGTATTAGGTGTAGTGTGTTTGTGTTTTGAAGGTCTCTGGTGTTTACATAGGTTTCTGCTGAGTACCTCTGCATATGATGGTTTATGTGCTGAATGTATGGCTTGTTGACCGGGAATGTCCAACTGAGCTATAGCAGCCCTTTTTCAGCAGAAGCCCGGGGAGAAAAGCCCACAAATCATTACATTGAAAATAACCATTAAAAAGTAAAAACACATTACATGTGAATATAAAAGCAAAATAGCAAACAAAAAGAAACTAATTACAGTACAAGTCAGTATACATGTCAGTAAAACAAAGAAATGCAATGTAGTCTACGAAGCAATAAGAAGAAGAATTCTCTGGTGTTAACTTTTACTGTGCAATATGGATGAAGGAGAGAAGATGAGAGATTCTTACTTTTAGTAAAAAAAAATTGGAGGTTACCATTTATGGTAAGAGATAGCAAGTGTAATAAAAAGAAAAGAAGGCTATAAGTGGTTTACAGGTATGTAAGTAGAAGAAAATCAGGTATGCATAATAGGAGAGTTAAGAGGGGTGAATGCAATAGCAGAGCCAGTGACTTTTTAAGTATTCCTTAGTGACTGCTTTGAATTGATTAAGTTTATTGAGGGATCTACTTTTAAGGGAAGCCTATTCCAAGAATTGGTAGGTTGGTAACTATAGAGGTTGCAGCCCTTCTGTTAATTTGGCATAGTGGTATGTTGCTCTGACTGTAGTGCATAGGGTCCTGGGTTCACAACTTGCCAGTGAAATGCATTCCCAGAGATTTCCCATGCTCTGGAACAAGATTCCAATCTGCATTAGGCAGAGCTCCTCGCTAACCCTCTTCAAGAGAAACCTTGACGAGTGGATGGGAAACAGAAAGTTTACCCCAGGGATCACTTCAGTGGCTCTGCTGGACAGAGCCACAGGGAACTAATCTAAAGGAGGTGGCGAAAGCCAACACATTCCAGCTAGGCTTATAAATGCCTTAGAGCAGATAGCCTAGTACCTACCTATGAACCTATCTTGGTCTGAGCTACGTAGAGATCTGATGGGAGAATAATGAGAAATAAGAGGGAATAAGTTGGGGCAGTAGGAAGACTGGTATAGCATAGCGTGAATAATTAGGAGCTGAGAGAGGAGAAGCTGATGTGGTAATTCTAGCCAGTTTAAGTATTTTAGTGAGAGGCAGTGATGGGATTTATATGTGTGGTTTGCTGTAAATCTAGCTACTTTATTATATGCTGATTCTAGTTTGGTAAGAAGGGAGGAGGTGAAGTTTGTCAGGATTTGTGAGCTATACAGTAGACTTGGTAGGATGTAAGCATGAGAGAGAGTAACCTTTGCTTTGTTAGTGAGAAACATTTTATTTCTATACAGGAAGCCAAGTTTTAAGTGAATCTTCTGAATACAGTTATTGACATGTAAGTCAAACTTAAGCTGATCATCTATGATGACCCCTAAGAGTTTTGTGCTGGATTCTACTTCTATGGGAGTGTTTTTGAGAGATTGAATAGAGAAGGTATGTTTAAGGTGGTTGAGATTTTTGGGAAGGAAAAGTATGAGTTTTGTTTCCTT
Organism: Protopterus annectens; assembly: GCF_019279795.1. Lineage (NCBI taxonomy): Eukaryota > Metazoa > Chordata > Ceratodontiformes > Protopteridae > Protopterus > Protopterus annectens. Next base: position 1,397,695,328 of record NC_056741.1, on the reverse strand, counting down.
TGTGCTCAAAATAAGCTGATTTTTTGAGAGCCAGGATTCAACTAGGTTAAAAGAAGCCTGGGTAGTGGATATAAGTTCAGAGACGGTGTCAGCAATAGTGATGACTGTAGAGTCATCAGCATATTGTATCAGGGATGGGGGCATGAAGTGTGGAGATGATTGGTAAAGATATTAAAAAGTAATGGACCAAGTACAGAGCCTTGTGGAACTCCCATTTTAATGGGGGGGGGGGGGATACAGCAGAAAGCCATTTAACTGATTGCAGTTGGTCAGTAAGATAGCTGGAAAACCAGGAAACAGCAGATGTGGAGAAGTTAAGGTAAGACAGTTTAAATTGTAGAAGTGAGTGTGACACAGTATCAAAGGTCTAGGAAAAGGCAAGAGACTAGTTTGTTGTTATCTCTGGCCAGAGAAATGGTGTTATGGAAGGATATTAGGGCAGTAGTGGTACTGTGTTTAGGGCGAAAGCCATGTTCTATGAGTGTGAGCAGGTTAATCCCAATTGTAAACCACACACTTGAAGGAAATCAGGCTCAGCCTCTGGAAACACCAAACTCTTTATTAATCCGCAAGGAGACAAATAACTTTAACGCTAATAGTTGTAATGCGTTTTCGATTCGTAGTCTTCTTCAGAAAATCAAAGTCAAATGGACTAGCAACAAGGACCACTCCTTTTATACCCAGAATATTACAATAATTAATCTTAATTGTGTGAGCAGGTTAGCTTGATCTAGGTATTGCATGACTTGTTTATGTATACGCTTCTCTAATATTTTAGAGAGAGGGGATAGAATGGCAATGGCTCTAAAATTGGTGATTTTGGTGGAGTTACCTCCCTTGTGCATAGGTAGAGTGTAAGATTCTTTCCCGACAGAAGGGACCTTTGATTCAGTAATAGAGCGATTTAATAAGATGGACACAGGGAAAGCAAGTGAGTCAGCCGCTAACTGCAGAAAATAGGAAGGAATATTATCAGCGGATGTTGAGCAGGGTTTTGGTTTCGAGAGTAAGGATTTTATGTAGCTAGTAGAAACAGATGTAAGGGAGAAAGTATTTAAGGAGTTAGAAGTTGGAGAGTATTCAGAGGAGTTAGTAGCCAAACTGATTCTAGAATTTAAGGTGCTAGTGGAAGAGGGATCAGCGGGAAACATTTTAGTTATCAAATCTATTAAATAGTTATTAAAGATGGCTGCTGTTTCCTCTGGAGTCTTGTTAGGACAGGGATTAGGGGTGGAAGGGTTTCCTGGATGCAATATTTGGTTAATAGAGTACCAACATTTTTTTGGATTGGTACTCTGAGCTGTGGGAGGGTTAAAGTATAATTCGTTTTTATCTTTAATAATGTTTTTTGTGAGATTTCTAAGCTCTTTGTACTTTTGTAAGTCTGTGGGAAGCTTAGTTTTCACCCATGTTTTCCACAATTTGTCCCTAGTTTTCATTAAAGTGTGAGTGGCTTTTGTTAGCCAGGGGGACAGGTCAGTTTTATATGGACTATGCAAAGAGGTGCAAGGCTATTTAGAATAGTAAGAAAGGTGGAGTTAAACAAGAAAACTGCTTCATCAAGGAGAAGGTGGCTTAGGTAAGTCCAATGTATTCTAGAGAGAAGGGCTTTAAAGGTGTCTGGACAGAAGTTAGTCAGTTTGCAGCAGGTAATATATTTGTGTGGTCTAGTGTAGTGAGGAGTGAATCTCAGAGCTTTTACAGGGGAGTGGTCACTTAAGGAGTTTGGAAGAGTTTCAGGGTTATGATATTTGCGAGGATCAGAGACAAGTATCCAGTCTATTAGCGTGCTTGGGATTTGTAGATTGTTAGTTTGGGTTGGCTCTGTTATGAGTTGAGCAAACCTGTGTAAGTTAATGGATATGGTAGAGTTAGGAGAGCAAAGGGTGAGACAGTTAATATTTACATCTCCAGGAATGATGGTTTCATTGGGGGTATGTAGTGAGAGGTATGAGAGAATATTTTTAAGTAGAGGAATGTTGTCCCCAGGAGGAATAAAGATGGCTGCTACAGTGATAGTTATATAATTGTTAATTTGTAGGTTAGCTATTAGAATTTCAACAGGGGAGAAGGATGGGATGAGTTTGCTAGTAGAAGTGAGGTTGAGATGGTTTGAGTAGACAATAGCAACTCCACCACCTCTTTTCTTTTGGCGATCTAGATGAAGGATATTATAACCAGGAGGGTGTATTTGTTTATCAGTGTTTCTAGGCTTCAGCCAGGTTTCAGTGTGGGAGATTATGTCACGCTTGTGGTTTGTGATCCAGGCATGGAATTCACTTACTTTATTAAGTACACTTTGAATATTCATAGAGTAGAAAGATAGATGTGTTTTGGGATGTGTGGGGCGTGGTGCATTAGGGGTAGTAGTATTGTTAGTAGGAGAGTGTCAGTTAGGACCTGGATTAGGATGGATGTCCCCAGACAAGAGTAGGGTGAATGGCAAAGAGTAGAGATTCATTTTACGTGGATGACAGTGGAAGAGTTTTGGTTTACATTTGGGGTAGCCAATGTGGGAAGGAGGAATTTCTATCTTAGGAAAAGGAGTATGTAAGGAGAAGATAGATGAGCTGATGTAGAGGAAGAGAGACGTTATTCGCTTGACTATTTGTAGGATCATTGCGTACTGGAGCTAAGCGGTAGTTGCATGCAGTGAGACTAGAAAGAAAGAGTAAGAGAGGCAGGTAGAGAATAGTGTATATTGAGAAAACCGTGATTATGTAGAGAGCTAGAATCTTATTAAAATGTCAACCCTAGTGCTATAGTATTATGGAAGGTGTAGAGGAGTAATTATGACAGTATTCAAAGGAAGTGTGGGGGAGTTTTCCAGTAGAGGGAGTGGGAGAGGGTCTGTATCAGTAGGGAGCTGTAAATGTGAAGTTTCTGAGGTATGTGCTAGAAAAGGGAAGGCCTTGAAAGATTTCTAGAGGATAGGAAGGGGTGGGTCTGGAGGGAGGATGTACTGTTCTGTGTGCGAGAGAGCAAGGATTCCAGATTCTTAGAGTAGATGCATCTCTCACAAATTGTCCTTGGGTGATTCAGGAGTAGATGGCTGTCACTGTAAATGAGGCAGGTGCTACACTGCCTCAGGATACCCATGTCAAGCAGGCTGGTAGGAGAAATGGAGGGAAACTGACCATCCATAATGCTAGGTTAAATCCTGTTTTCATGATGGGGAGAGAAATGGAGGGGTATGGTATAACCGTGTGTTCTAAATGGGGTCTGTACTAATGGGGGTTCTATAAAGGGTCTATACTAACAGTGAGAGAATATGGAGAGGATATCCTGTAGACAATTTTAAACTGGAGAGATTTTCTTATATGCAAACATGGGGTTTGGTGAGTTAAGGGAGAAATGTTTCTAGCTGGTACTCATTACAGTACAGAGAGAGAGAGAGAGAGAGAGAGAGAGAGAGAGAGAGAGAGAGAGAGGCATATTCCAGGTGAGTGGAAAATAAGCATTCTAGTGCCAGAGTACAAGAACAAAGGTGACATTTACAACTGTGGGCAACACTGAGGCATCAAACTCCTGTCACGCTACATGAAACTGCTGGAGAGGATAACTGAAAAACAAATACGCAAGTGGTGGGAGATGAGCAAATTGTATTCAGATTAGGATGCAGCACAACCAATCCAATGTTTGCCCAGAAAAAGATAGTTGAGAAGAAATGAGAGGTAAGGAAAATGTACAGCTAAGCATTCCTAGAGGTGGAGAAAGCATAACACAAGGTGACAAGAAAGTTGATTTGGGCATTGATTTGGACAGTCCTTTAATGGTTCTAAGTTCTGGAAGCATTGGTAGAATTAGTGCAGGCTATGTACAAGGAACCAGTCACACAAATACAGTGTTCAGACTGACAAAAGGGTTCCCTGTAGGAATGGGTGTGCTTCAGTTCATATCAGTGGTGAAGTACATTAGAAAACAGGTCAGCAGGGAAAGACCAACAAAGCTGCTTTATACAGATAATGTGGCACTGCGAATAGTGGAATGGAAATTGAAGGCACGTGGGATGAAAGCGAGTGCAGATAAGATGGTTGTAATGGGAGTAAATGGGGAAATCAGGAGAAGCTGAAAACTGACATCAGAAGGGAACTAGTGGAACAGGTTAACAGCTTCAAGTATCTGGGAGTGGTGGTTGGCAAGAAGAAAAGTCTGAAGGAGGAAGTCAGAGCTAGACTCAGAGGGGCTACAGCCAACTGCACAGAGTGTCAGGTGTGGTGTGTGACCGAAGAATGCCAAAGCAGCTGAAATATCAGTTGTACAAAACAGTGATGTGACCAGTACTTCTGTATGGTGCAGAAAAGTGCACAGTAAAGGTGGAACAGTTGGAGTAGCTAGAGGTAATGGAGATGAAGTGCATGAGACAGGTGCTAGGATGGACACTGAGGAAACATATGAAGAAATTAGGACATCAAGGCAGAAGCCCAATTAGGTGCAATTGCAGAGAAGGTCAAAGAGAACAGATTATGGTGGGTTGGGCACAGGTGTAGGAAAGCAGAAGAAAATCTGTTGAAGAAGATTTGGGACAGACAGGAAGAAGACAAGTAGAAACAAGGGTACCCAGTAAGAGATGAATAGATTTTTTGACAGAAGACCTGCAATAGTCAGGCATGACTATTATAGAAGATAGGAGGGTGGCATTGAATCATGTGAAGTGGCGAAAGATGACCTGACACTTCGACTCCATGTAGAAAATGAGAAAAAGGGGGTGGGTGATGGTAACGATGTTTTTTTTTTTCTTTTACAGTTTGATGACTGAAAGTTATATTTTAAATTGTTCTGGAAAATCTATGAAAAATCACATGCAACTTGATATGGTGGTTGACAGTGTGACTAAGTGGGTTCAGATGATAAGTTGCAAGTTTTCTGTTATACTGATGATGTGGATTTGATTTATAAAGCTTTCTCATCTGTACTGTGACTACATGACTAACTACATGTGTAGCCAGGCCAGAGTTTTAGTGAGGAAACATGTACTTTGTTACAACCACTCCCAAAACAATGTTTTTGTGTTTTTTATGACATGGGATGTATTGCTGTTTTTAGGTAGTGGCCTTACAAACATTCAGTTTCATGTAATTGTTGATTAAATAACACTTGATTATTCAATTAATTGCTTTTCTTTCGGCTTTTTCTGGTTATGGGTCGCCACAGCGGATCTCTGGTCTGCTAATAATTGGCAGTAGATATTTTGTGGGTGCCGAGGTGCCAGCTCAATGCCTAAACTTCAACGAAGGCACGCCCATTCTACACATGTCTTTCGAATGCCACTCAACCGCAGGGAGGACATGCAGACTCCACACAGAAGGCACTCCAGCCAAGAATCGAAAAGGAGAACCTCTTGCTGTGAGGCAACAATGCTACCGCTGCACCACCAAGGCTTGTTGATTATTCAGTTAATTGACACCTGATTATTTATTGTGGATCCATTTCCAGGCAACTAATGAAATAGACATTGCTGCCTAATGGACCTAATGCGGTTAAGAAAAAAAATATGCTAATATAAATAACAAAATTAAAAGTCATGCAGTATGTGCCATGGCTGACAGAATTACAAGAAAAAAAATGATTGCTGTGTTATGGATGTTACATTTTGCCATCTGCCTTCCACCATACAAACGAATAAGATATTGAAAGAGAAATCTTCGATTTATTTACTGCCATTCTGTCCTGTCATTCTTCTGTGAAATCTTAAGATGTTCTATTGAGATCATTTTAGAAAGTCAACATGCTTTATACTTTCAGGAATGAGCCTTGGGCAGCTGGCACAGACAGCATGTCCAGCTGTGCTAAATATATATACACAGCAGACAGCTAAGATGTTTACTAGCAAAGGGATGGTACATACCTGATTTATTGACTTGGCAAGCACTTAGAAGAGCTACCAATTATTTCAATGAAAAGTGCTTGTAAGTATATAGAAATGTCAAGTACCAGGAAGGGTGGTTGGTGATACACAGCTCCAAATCATGACTTTCTGTGAGCTTTGATCAAAAGCATATGAAGAACTCTACACTTGATATTCTGTATGCATATCTTAAGACCATGCAGACATGTTTCATGCAGGGTCACATGAAAATGATGACAGAAGCACAGCATTACTAGCTGAATATTTGTGCTGTTACCACAACCCCTAAGTACTGCATCAGTGGACTTAGTATCCACACTGTGGCTTTTTGACTCACTCTCTTGCATTAGCTTTCTTTTCCCACACTGTTTTCAAAAGTGGCCTGCCATCAACAACTTCAGAACAGGAGTCAGTGTCACATGACACAGGCAATTGGCACTAGTTAAAACTGGTTAAGAGAGACACATTTCCTTTTCTGTTATGATATTTTGATATATTCTGCATTTCTAAAGTTGTTGAATTAGATAGTGATGAATCTTTTTCTCTCTTTTTTTTTTTTTTTTTTTTTTTGAGATCCTGTAGAACTTCTTATTTCCTTTAATGGTACACTTACGATAGACATACATAAGTTCTTATTTTAAAGAAAGTCAAGGAAAATACTCTTCCAGAAAGAATTCAATAAACACTGTTGATATTGTGAACTAAGCTGCACATATAGATAGCTGTTCCCTCTATCAGAATGTCCAGTTTTAGATGCTTCATCAGTATTATTATTATTTTGAGTAGGATAGACAGAAGAGTTCTCCCACAAAATAGTGAGTATTCTGTCTGAAATGTAAAAAAATATGTGCTCAGAAGGTCAAGTAAAAACATTTCTGTGGAGTTAATATAGGGGGCATGCCCTATGCACCTTTTTTTTCGAGGTCATACCTCCCCTACCATTAGCTACCTAATATCCAGGGAAACTACTAGAAGTAGAAAATATAAGTTTATTTATTTTACATTTGTTGACCAGGGATGTCTGCCTGGGCACAAAGGATCCTTTTGACTGGAGGATGGAGAAGAAAACCTCCAGTACATGCAGTATAGTCACAATCATTTAAGTTATACAATACCAACAACAATGTCTCCATAAAAATCAAGTGTTTGCTTTTTCTCTTTCTCTGTCTCAGGTGAACATAGACAACAATGTTTTCCTAACACAGTGCTTGAATTTGAACAATTCAGTCACTCATGCTTGAACAAAATGAATGATTTCCCAGCCAGCAAAGATAGTTTTGTATTGTGCAGGTAAAAATAATTTCCCAATCAACAAAGTCAGTTTTGTATTGTACAGGTAAGAAATTAATGATTTCCCAATCAGCAATGATAGCTTTGTATTGTGCAGGTAAAAATGAATGATTTCCCAATCAGCACAGATAGCTTTGTATTGTACAGGTAAAAATGAATGGTTTCCCAATCAGCACAGATAGCTTTGTATTGTACAGGTAAAAATTAATGGTTTCCCAATCAGCACAGATAGCTATGCATTGTACAGGTAATTAATTTTCTTTGCGATTCCAGCTATACTTGCGGTGGAGCTGTTACGGAAAATAACGCTCATCATAATTTTATCACATGTATGATTCCCAAAATGCAGACAAACGTGTCTTATTTCTCTGCACTGGAAAATTTGGCAATAGTTTCAGTACTGAGTCCTATGGACTGTAGCAGCACTGACTTTTTTTTTGTTAATCCTTTCCAGGATATGGTTAAAGGTATGATACTTATGACACACTTAATTTATATCTTTGGCATTTTGTCTGTTTTCTTGGGAAGCTGATGTTTATAATGGCATTTGAAGATAATCATGACATAAAGTGCAGAGGGGTATAAAAATAAAACGAGTTGACAAAACTTTATGTCTACAGTCAGGCATATAGAACCACATTTCCTGGCATATATAGCACACTTCATTGCCTGCTTTCCTATATTTGAACTTCTCTGTAAAATTCTTATGACTGGCTATGTTTTGGAATAAACCCCAGGCATGAAGTGTTTACAATTGCCTAAGCTTTGGCAATAAACTCAGCTGCAAAATATTTTGGCTTAATATGTTAAAATATAAAGCAAAATACTTTCACATGCTCTAAGACTGTATTTGTTGGCCCTTGTGAATAACTTCAGCTGGCAACTGATTTAATTTTTCACACACAATAACTTAAAATACTGCAGGACTATTTTTGATCAGTGTTATGTTGTGTTCATTTCTGCAAAGTGATTTTTTTTACCATTATGGTTATTAGGTTGTTAATACAGCTTTCACTCTCAAAAATGTCCTTTATTTGTTTATCACGACACTATTTTCATCAGGGATTGTCATTGCCCATGATAAGAGCAAATCGGAATGCTTGCAACTTCTCTTTTTAAAGCTCATATTTCGGATGTCAATAGAGAAGTGATCTCTGTTTCTATTTGCTTACTTCCTGATGACATAAAGTATAAATGGCAGAATCTACTTAGGAGATTTGCATTTAGTCATCACAGCAGAACTGCATAGGTTTTTTTTGTTTTCCCACATATAGTGTGACTGTGCTAGAAAGGCAACTCTAAGAAATGTTTTGTCATTTCACTGGGTGAGCATGAGTAGATGCTGGTGTTAGTTGTTATTTATAATGCAGGTAACATATCCTTCTACGCAGAAGACTGCATTTACTAAAGGATGTGCAAACCTCATTTCCTAATGTGCACATCATAGTAATCATCATCATCATCATCATCATCGTGCTTGTCTTGATGAAGGTCACAGTGATAGCAAGCTGAATAGGGTAGACCAGACTCCCATATCCACACCAACAGTCTCCAAGTTGTCATGCTGGATCTCCAGGTTATCCATGGAAAACAGAGAGATATGGTCCCTGCAATACGTGCTGAGTCTTCCTTGGGGTCTCATTCCTCTGGGTTGTGACTGTTATACCTCGCATGAGGGCACAATGTCAATTACACAAACTGCCCAGCCCACTTTGACTCAACATGGAGAAGGAATGGTTGTATTCTGAGCATCTCCCATATTGTCAAGCAGCACAAAGTATTACAGAAGGGATATCATTTCTGTTGCTTGCATCTGTTTTTGCCTCCATTCGGTCCCTTCCCAAAGCTTATGGCCATAGTTGATCATGGAGGCATTGATCAGCTGTTAAACTGAGAGGGTCATCTTATATGTTGGCTTTCAGTGCATGTAAAAGGAAACAACAGATAGATTTTGTCTATCAGAAGCTGGAACAATGCGATTCCCCTCTGATCCCTGGTACCCTCACCTATCAACAAGACCACAAGAGACTTAAACTACTCCACATCATGTACTCCCCCCCCCCCCAACAGAGAGCAATACATTTTTTTCTGGGGCAGTGTATTAATATGTGTGTGTGTGTGGGGGGGCATATATCTGTGTGTGAGTGTCTGTGCATTTGTGTATGTTAGCATATATGTGTGCATGTGTATGTATTAACATGTGTGTGTGTGTGTGTGTGTGTGTGTGTGTGTGTGTGTGTGTGTGTGTGTGTGTGTGTGTGTGTGTATGTGTGTGCATGTGCGTGCTCGCGCGCCTGAGCAACTTTTCGCAGGTTAGGGCTAGAGTTAGGGTCAGGCAACAGGAATTTAGATACAGTGCTGTGTGTGCATGTTTGTATGTAGTGGGTGCCCAAGCTGTCTTGTGTAATGTTATGGAGTGGGTTTATCTAAGATAAGGTATAGCGATAGGGTTGGGGGCAAGAGCAGGGTTAGGGTTAGGGTTAGCACACATTACTGAAGTGGAATGGGGGAGGGCAGAAGTGTTTTTCAGTGAAAAAAACAGTTCACAACTTGCAGAAATTTTTTTCATACACCTGTCTGACTTGTTCTGATGAAAATTGCTGGGCTTGAATTTCTGAAGGGTCCCGTGCAACCAAAGGTATTTTATGTGATGGTCTAGTTGCGGTTCGGATACAAAAGGGATAACTGTCTAATGTTATGCAGTATAAGAGTTATACAATTCTACCCCTGCCCTATCATTTCACTTTTCTATGGTATCAAAATGCAGCAGTAGTTCAGACTGAAGAAAATGGCTGTAGAGAAAGTAAAATACACCAGTCAACATCTTAACTGCTTAGGAAAAAAATCATCAAATCATCAAAGGCAGCATGAGCTTTCAGAAGACCATAAAGATAGGTAATACATAGTCTGAGGTATACATGCTAAAATGTATGATAATTACAAGGCTCCATTTCTGACATGCTACTACATTTGGATCAACTTTGTTCATGTTGTCTGATGGTGCTTCATCTTGTTATAAATTTGCTGTCCCCTGCTTCTAAAATCACAGACTTTGCTAAAAAAGTAATGATTTTTATCAACTGTATTACTACGTTTGTGGGTTCGCTAATGTATCACTATTTGCTTTGCTACTGAATTTATTACTTTCTGGTATGGGTCATTCTGTTTTTCTTTGTTGTTACAATTTCTCATTCTGCAGGAGCAAAGATATTCTACTTAAAAAGAAATATAGTTGGATTTTGGCAGAACATATCAGAGGTTAGAATGAAAAGTGAAAACTTTCAGCATCAATATTTTCAGCAGCATTCTATTCACTACTACATGCAAGTTTATCATTTTGGACTAGCTTGCATTTTTTTAGAATAGACCGACTCAGCATTTTAGCTGTTGTACAGAATGAGATCTTTTTCAGATCAAAGACAAGTCAAGCCATCTTACTATGAATTCCAGCCATACTAAAGAGAGGTTAATTTATCCATTATTTTAATTAAACCTTTAGGATTAACCATCCACACCCCCATATATCACCACCTAAAGCATAGTTTGAAGGCATTATATTATAAATGGTTTACCACCTAACATTCTAAATTATTTGTTATGACTTTTAAAAAATTCTGCAATATAAATTGCTTCCCAGTGCATTTGTTTATTTTTTCTGTAATAAAACTAAGGATTTTAATCAAGCTAATTATATCTCTTCCTGGATGAATTCCCTTAATCCCCACCCCCTTGAAATACTTCAATACTTAAAAACATGTTTTCTTATGTGTTTAGCACAATTCTATTAGTGGAGCCAATGATGGTGTTTTAATCCGAAATAAAGGTGCGGATACTATTGGGTGTAAAATGATAATATATGACCTTAGAAATGAAAAAGCAATGCATTTTTGTAGTTAGGGATGAGTTCTTCACAGTTAAGTGCTAAGCCATATGTTATTTATTTTTATCTAGCATTTATGATAACCCTTAGGTGCTTTGTTTTATTTAACTGACAGTGACAACTCAGTGTAAACAAATTAGCAATGCCTGTTCCCTGTATTTTTTTTTTAATTTTAATGAAACTCCCTATCATGCAAACAATATATAAATCAAATCAAATTAAAAATAAACCAAAATAATATTTCAGTTTCATTAAGTACTGATAGGTCTGTTATTAAGACTATTATCAGGTTATGCAGGGAAGCCGTAATTTAGTGTTTTATTATAATGTATGATTAAAAACAAAACTGCACCCTCCATTGAATTGTAGCTGTATTAAATGTCACAAATTCAGTATTTTATTTCAGACTCATATAGACTCCATTGTTCTTGCTTCATTGCACATATTAGCTAACCAAAGTTTGTTCAGTCATGCTCTTACTGAAAGCATACTTAGATCAGTGTGAAATTTACAGGAAGTTGTTGTCCACTGGGAACATTTAAACTGCTGCCTGGATTGGAATCAACTTTTCTTGGATTAGTTTTACCGGATTTAACTATTCTGTGTTCATCTTCTTATGTCAATAACAGGTTCAGAATCACCTCTTATTTTCTATTGGACAGCCCTGAGTATTTATCAATAGATCATGTATGGCATCTTAATAGTGAATCATAACCCTCATATATGAACCTTGTTATTCTCCTGGTGTGAAGTATTATTACTCTTTTAGACTCACATTTAGCAGACCGCTTCAGACTTTTTTACTGTGTGTGACATTGTTTATTATAATTGTATAGAATTTTGCAGATTTATTCATTTATTTGCATGCATTTTGGCAAGATAAACCAATAGTAGCTGTGATACATTTGTAGTAAAAGACAAACCGGTACAGTAGAGAGTCGATTATACAAACGCCGATTATCCAAAATGTCAATTATCCGAATGCAGGCTTCCAAAGTTTTCTGGTAGGAAAAATCATAAAGTCTGAATATGTAAATGTTATACATATTTGCTTGTGCATGTTTTTTGAGCTTGTAGCCTGCTCATGTGTAAAAAATATTCTTTATTGTCCTCTGGAATCGCTGAATGGTTGAAAACTGTATTTCTTGCATGCAGAAAAAACACGATTTTATAAGTTTTTTATCCGGTTCAATGTATGTTTGTTTATCCAAACAGTTTGATTATCTGAACTACTCTAGGTCCCAATTAGTTTGGATAATCGACTCTACTATACTATAAGAGTTAAGTGAGACGTTATAAACCACAAGAAAAGCATTTAAGTCTACCCAGTTTTGAAATATTCAGCTATTATTTCTATGTCTGATTCTGTCAATTCTGCTAATCAGCTTTCTTTTATGTCATAATCAGTGTACATATATACAGACCATACATTATATTATAGACATATGTTTTTCTTCAGATAAATTTGTCAAGACTGCCTAACCTTAGAAATTTTTTAAAATACAGTAAACGAATTCTGATAAGAAAACTCCAGTTTATGGGTCAATATGTTCTGGGAGGGTTCCTGCCAGTAAAAAGCTGCCATTTTATTTATTTGTGCAAATGAGCAAGGCATAAGTACACCTTTTAGGGGTAACCCAGGAGCACTGTCTGCTTAAGTTATTTGCTCTGACATACAGTTTACAAGTGAAAATTGGTAGAGTTGGATCCAAGACTACAGGATGAAGCTTGCTAGTAGTGCATAGCCTTAAACCTCTGAGATAAACTGCCAAACCATCCAAGGATGTGCTTACCTCATTTTCCCACATGTTTGCAGTGTTGTAATATTAATGAAGTCAGAAAAAATGCCATTTCACCATTTTAAGGTAGGGCAGAAGTAATAATAATCAAAAATGAAAGGCTCGCAGCGAAATCTTGCAAATATGTGTTGTTGCCTCACAGCAAGAAGTTCCTTGGTTCGATCTCAGCTGGGGTGCCTTTTGTGCAGAGTCTGCATATCCATCCTGCATTCACGTGGGTTTCCTCTGGGTGTTTCACTTTCTTCTCACATTCCAAAGACATGCAGTAAGGAAACTGGACACTCTAAATTCACCATAGGTGTGAGTGCGTGGTGTGGAAGAAACACTGCCGCAGGGCTAACCACCTGGCAGTGTAAATGTTGGCTGTAGATGAACATCACTCTTGAAGTGTCACCTCAACCTCATGGGAAAAATGGGAAAAAGGGGTTGTGGATGGATGGATGGATGGATGGATGTGACTAGTTAGGACAGAGTGGAAGGATGACTTTTTTTTTGTTTCACTCCTGAAGTAGCATGTTTGCACTACTGCTTTAGCTTTTGGTGTTATGCAAATTCTTGCAACCACCATATGTTATGCATTCCTGTTACTGCTGTGCATAGAAGACAGTGCTGAAAGAACCTACATGTTCTACAAGCCTAATGTTTTGTTTTTTAGGTAAGAAATTGAATTAGATATCAGCTGACCTACTTCTAACCTTCTTTTATTAATCACCTAATGTGTGTTATATATTAAGTTGTTTGGCCTAAAAAAGATAGGGGCGGTGCTCTACATGAAAAGGCATTAAATTTCATTGGAACATGATATTGGGGAACAAATGGTAAACTGTCATAGAGTGACTAATTTCATTTCTTATTGTGCCGTTCCCTTATTGCAACCTAGTTTTGATCTGCATATCACAGTGTGCTGTGGTCTTAGATCCGTGGCATAGGTAGAACCTTGTATAAGAGAGCTGCCTGTCCTTTGCAGATGTATAACAGCAGAAAATGATGTGATCTCTCTCTTGCCCACTTATCGGTGACGTAAGAATGCTGCTGGATGTTGTTCCAGCAAGAAGTAATGTGGCATGTTACTGATATGGTAGCCAAGGACATTAATATAATGTGATATCCTCAACTCCTGTTAACAGGTAAATTCGACTGCTCGTATTTCGTAGTGCACTTCAAAGACTTTCTAAAGTGTTTAGGTATGATTTCACATCTATGTTTATATGCTGTTCACATAAATAAAAGTTATAATACATTTTAAACTGCCACTACTGGCCTTTTGCTTTTATATTGTATACTGTCCAGTTTGATAACAGGAAACATCCGTTCATTGCATGTTAGTACTACCTCTGTTAAAATACAATACACAATGTTTAATGGGAACATGGAGAATGGCAGTTCATAATTTTCTTCAAATGTATGGTGAGCATGTTTAACCATTTGGCAGTACAGAACCTCAGCAATTAAAAAAAAAATCCAAAGTAATATTTATGAAAAAATTATGTTTATAGCAATAGTACTGCAGAATTACTTAACAGAATTTTGAATTCCTATATCTGCAATACAGTTTGTTCCTAACAGATTTTTACAGTATAGACAGAAATTCAGATAAACTTCTTTTGCATACAATTAGTATGTTTCCATTCTGTGTAAGAAGGAAGTTAAATAAAAATTAACTTACCATCAAAAAATCTTGATCCCTTAGCTGGGATAATGCATATTGCAAGTACAGTTGTAACAAGTTTTACTAGATCCATTTCTTCATAGTTTTTATAATTGCAGCGTCACACTGGAGCTGCAGCATAAACTGTCTAAAAGAATAATCCAGAAGTTTTAACCCCGTAGCATATAAAGAGTAGTGCCAGTTCTGTCTTGGTCTGCATAAAGTTAAACAAGGAACCAAGAAACTAAGCGGCAAGATGTAGGTAGTGAAGTGTCAATCTCACTTAGTGCTGCAAGGCGACCTCATCCTGCCAGAGCCCCTGCATAACTGTCAATAATGCAATTTCTGCACAGATGGAGATTGATGTGAGGCACTGAAGGAAGAGAATGATCAGTTTAAATGTCCGGAGTCAAGACTATGCTTAGCAGAAAGCAGTGGTAAATGGGGAGCAGAACAACAATGTGACATGTGACTTCTTTTCTGTCTGTTACGTAGTTCATCCTGGGCTTGAGGTCAGAACTCTTCAGAATGCTGGTTCCCTAGCCAAATTCATGTAGCAGTTTCCATCCTTATGTTCTTTGGTAATTAAGGAAAAAGAAATAAACATGAACCTATTACAATATGGTCTGAGAGTCTTGGATGAATCATAGCCACTTGGATCAACCCGTTCCTCTAGATCACTGTTTGGATGCTGAGCCTTACTCCATCAGCACACTTGACAAAAGTTATTCTCTTGTCGTCCCTTCCACTTCATGCAGACTGTGCAGTCAGAGATCTGCAGTGCTTACACTCTGTTCGCAGGACTGAATGCTGCCTGTGTGTGCAAAAATACCAGACAACAGGAGGCGTGTTTTGCCTACTGCTCAGCAACAGTGTTGAGAAAAACTGAAAATCGGAGAAAAAAGCCAGCTGGCTTTATTACTGTGCCTTCATCATAATTTAAAATTCTTTCTTTGTTTTGCAGGAACACACTTTTACCGAGGAACAGACTTTTGCTTAAAGTCATCTTCTTCACACAGTTCTAAAGCAAAGAATGTGGAACTGATTTGTCTGTCTCATTATCTTAATTTCAGACTGCTGTCTAGATGACAGCAGATCTATTCTCCACAAAATGTCACTGCTGGAGTTAGAAACAAATGTATTACTTAATAGCACTGCTGTAGCCCATCAATCACATGTGCAACCAAAGTATAGTGCTGGACATTCAATTATTCCTCCAGTCACAGCAGTCCAGTCACATGTTCAAACTCCACCTCCGACATAAAAATTTCCTTTATGCCTCTCTGCCAGCGTATTAAAATGAGCAGTTCATTTCCTACAGGAAAGCATTTAGAAATACAGATAGTAATAGAAATGCTACAGCAAGAAATGAAACTTTTTTTCCTTCTTTCTTTTTTCACATTTGATGGCATATATGTAGATACAAATATTTAACTTTATATTATGTCTTTTAATAACTTCGGGCCATCATACGAAAATTGTATATATATATTTGGAGGATTATATCAATATCTGTATTTATTCATAGAGCTCTATGATGCTATGATAGTATTAATGAAATATATAGACTTCAATATGTGGTATATATTTGTAAAAAGAGTAGTTTGCCAAAAGAAAAAAAAATACCATGTCAAATACATATAAATAACTAAAAATAATCCACTTTTGTTTAATGCCTGAAGTTACCACACTGAAAAAAAAGCTTAGATAAAAAGACAAAACATATATTCTTCCCCTTTTTGATACTTTGATTGAAATTATAACAGTAGTTAATTTCAGTGGAGTATGATTTATTAACTGCAACTTGAATGAAAGCATGTTTATTAGTAAACTGTTTCCCCCTTCCAGGGCTTTTTGAATTGTTTAAGTTAATTATTTAAGTTAATGTCTGTAGTGGTTGCCAGTGTGGTGAGGAGACTGAAGCAAACTATAAATATGTGTGCACAGACAGTGTGGTTTCTCTTCCGTATTTTCACTGATCTATTTCAACTGTGATTCATCACATTTCTCACACTGAAAAGACCAATGTCTGAAATTTAGCTCATTACTAATACTCTTTCAACATGTTTGCTATATAGATTTTCATCTCACAACCATTTTCTTGTTTTATTCTACCTAATACTGCCCTGAATGCCTTTCATTTAATACATTGTTTTTATATCAGTAAAGCATTTTTATTATTTGATTCACTGACTGTGGTGTCGCCTCTGACATATATGCTTATGCCTTATGCAGATGTTCCAAGCTGAGATATCATGTGCTCTTCCTTTGTTATTTTTTGCTACCTAATTGCTTCAGGTCAGGCTGAAAAAGAGTCCATAAACTCAGTCCTTTCATGTAAACACCAAAGAACAATGGTATATCTATAGGTGATCATTGTGAAAATCCCCAAGTGTTTGATGCTAAAAGCACAAGACACAGAGGAGAAGAATACTGATTGCTGTTTTCCATATGAAATCACTGTTGGTTTGATCTGTAAAGGTGTGCAATGATTGTCTTTTCTTTCTTTCTTTCTTTCTTTCATTTTTTTAAGACTTCTCTTCTCTTTGATTTGGAGTGATTGTGGAGTTTATATATATATATATATATATATATATATATATATATATATATATATATATATAAATGTATAATTGTTGGGTGTGGGGGACTTTCCCCTACATCAGGAGGGTGCAGGAGGCTTGCCTCCTCCAAAATAAAAACTCCTATCCTTTACTTTTTTTAATAGTAGAATCAGAAATAACTCACTCAAGTTACAGAACTGTATGACTCATAGCAGGCAATCACACTGTATAGAGATCACATGGACAGAGATTACTTTTGAAGCAAAGCAAGTGTCGGCACTCATGGAAGGAAGAGAAATGCTTAAGTAGTCTAGACGTAGTCTGTAAACAATTGTTAGCAATCCTGAACCTGACAAATTGTCTAATAACAAATCAGTAGAGGCCATGTGCTGCAGAAACATGTCTTCCAATAAGTAAACTGCTTTAGAATGCTGTACTGTCTCTATTTCATGTTTTCACTTTTAGAAAGGTTTGCCATCTCATTTGTTTGATTGAGCGTAGAACAAGAATTGTATATGGCATGAGTTCTAGTTTTGATGTGTGTAGAAAAACATTTAGTCCAGAATTATTTGAAAATGAAGGCATATCGTGTGCAGCTGATGCCATGTGATATGTCGGCTTGTTATCAAAAGGGACATTGATACATTTACAACAATCCACAGAGAGCAAGCCATTCAAAAGGCTGAAAAGGTGATACATACACATTTCTTTTCTGTTGTGGTATGTTTCTACGAGTAGTACTGATTTCTCATATTTAAGACTATAATTCATAACTGTAGACAGTTATGCAGACAGTATTATTTACAGGCAGTGAATCAATGCATAACTCCACAAGTTAGACTGAAGGAAATAATAACTGTGCTTTGAGTAATGTTAGGTATAAGAGAAAGAAATAAACAAACAAAAGCACTGCCTACATACATAAAGACAATCTGCAGCAGACCTTTCCACTTAAAGTATTTAGGAAGTTTGCTGCTATTTTCAGACTTGATTTACTCCTTCACAAGATTTTCCGAAACTCTTCCTGTCACATATAATTTTGAAGCAGTTTAATACTCAGGAAACTAGGATGAAAGGCCAGTATACCAATGGCACTAATACGTTAAAAAGGCCCCACATTTTTACATATTTTTGCATCATTTTGTTGCTCTCAGTTTTTAAACTTGTGTTATTATATAATATCCATCACTCCTGCTAGAAGTAGGATGATTTATGTGTTTTGGTATGCAAATATGCAAATGTTACACAAATTATGTGTGTGACAAAGGGGGATACTGCCAGCACAGTTCTCTGGAATTCTGTAAATGATTATATGTCATTTGTGAATATCAACATGATTTATATTAGTTGCTTGTGTTACAACTGTGTTAGAACTGTATGTCATGGGTATATCAAACTGGTTTGTACAGATGTGTGTTGAAAAGTTATTTTATAAAGTGCTTGTGCTTAAAATGTAACCACAGTGTGCCCTACTGGAAGAGAACAGAAATGTACATACACTATTATAGTAACTGTTTAAATGTATATATTTTAACAGTGGAAACTGGAATACAGGAGGTTACCTTCAGAAAAATAACTGAAATTAAACTACTGTATGGCTAGGCCATAAAAGATGGTATCTTTCAGTTTCAGTCCAGAAAGAGACACAATGTCTGTACTAGGGAGCTTTCT